>NC_088213.1:1907372-2047372 GCF_036934945.1 Oncorhynchus masou masou | reverse complement strand
CACTGGTAGTTTAAAGACTGACCACTTGACAGGGACACATGGCAACCAACTGAGGCCCGGACCTGCATAAGGTACGCAACTCGACGGTTTTGCCTGATCCTACGCCGAGTATACCCATACAGACCAGCTGGATTCGACTAGACATGGGCTGATTCAGAGTTAGGATCCTGGAAGGGAATAACCCTGAATTACACAACATGATTGAAAACATCCAGGACCAAAGACTGACGAACACTGAAGTAAATACATAGACAACGTGGAGCTAAAAAAGAAGGATCCGACAGAGAGTAAACTCCTAGGTTGCACTATGCTTTCCACTTCCGTTGACATAGCGGACCTAGACATCATGACCATACCACTCGACATGGACACATGGCAACCAACCGAGGACCGGACCTGCATAAGGTACGCAACTCAAGGGTTTTGCCTGATCCTAAGTTGAGTTGACAGACCTACCTTAACCTAAACCTTAACCATTCTGAAAACTATACCTAAACCTAAACCTAACCCTAACCTTAACCACTCTAAAAAACCCTTACCTAAACCTAACCTTAAAAAAACTATTCCTTACCCTAACCTTAAACCTAACCTTAACCACTCTAAAAACTATACCTAACCCTAAAACCTACTGACAGACAGCCTTTTAACCCAACCAACGGGTTAATCTACAAGTGGGCAACCATGGGGCCTACAACCTTGGCCGGCCGCGCCCGGACCCACCCGGACCGCGCGCATATGTGTGGAGTGCACACCCCTCCCTTCCCCCTTCGGCTTCCACGTGTCAGAGATGGAAGTGGATCAACCGACTCAAAACTAGACAACCAAACACTTGCCAGTCACCGCTGCATTGCCTGACGGGGATCTGGACGCAGCAAGCCAAGGAATTTTTATCCCTTTAAATTACCCGGGATCATCTCAAATCAGGCTTTTTCTAGGGGTGTTGATTTTACGCCCAGTATACTCCTTTGGGAAATGGTTTGATGGTGAACAGGTTAAAAATAATCATTAGATTTAATACAACCTAAAATAACTCTACCAATCTCTGAAGGACATCACTCCTGAGACCTCCACCAACACACACCTTTTCTCCTGAGATACAACTAGAACGATGAAGAACTCAAGAACCACCTACCCCAAGCCTTCTACACCATCAAAACCAAGATTTTTTTCATCAAAAGACCAAGAACTCTACAACCAGCCCCTGACCTTCAGATATACATCACCTCTATTTTTTTCAACTAAGAGGCAACCCCCATTTTTTTTTTTCACCAAAGAACAAGACATCACCACCCTGATACAGTGGAAACAGACTCATACCCTCCCACAGAAACCCTGACGACCGTATTTCCAACCTAGGAGCAAAAAGAAACAAAATTATAAAATAGGTCCACCCCACTCACACCTCTGCACCATACACAAACAAACCAAAAACTCAGGTAAGACCCCCACCCATAGGAGACCCACCCACACTACAAGCCTGAACCAGGAATGCCTGTCAACTGTACATCACAGGTACATACATGGGACAACCAAAAAGGAACCACCTAAAATCATCCATCTGGATCCAAAACCTCTCTCACAGGAGTTAAACATCAATATTCAACACCGGACCCCCCCCAGGTAAAGTATCCCTCACAGGACAGGTTGCATCTACTCCGGAGGACACACATCAATGGAAACAGCATAAAAAAGTTTTTTCGGATCCGTACATCCCATAATCCAAGTGGACTTGAACACCGCAAAACAGCCAAATCTACCGCATATCCGGGAACCCAAGTGGACAGGAACGCGACCAAAGCTAAAACTCCGCTAACAAGCGCCAACTAGAAAAGATAAAAACAGCACCATTCTCGACCCGAGAAATAAGGAATACCCCCCTAGTAACCCTACCTGCAACTATCCTTCAACAAAGAAACAAGGTTCAAGCCCTCTAACACCACAAAAAGACCAAAAAACACAACTACTACTTCTCCCTGCACATCGCACCTTACTACACATGAGTAAACGTGACTCGACAAAAATCGGAGGAAAAAAGAACTCAACCACATTCAAAGACCTATAACCGGACCTATGGGTCACCCAGAACCCCAACTAAAAATTCTACAGGAACCCACAGATGTCCACTCTACCCTCTACCTCTCCTGGACCCACAGAACCTCACCTTTGGGTATTTCCAACCCCAAACCTCCTACCAGAGCAGACCGCTCCCAACGTTAACACACAAGTCAATGGAGACACAGGGGTCAAACACACACTTTTCACAGGAGGATCTATCATACTTCTACACATCACAGGAACTCCACGTATGGCTCCTCTTGACCCCCAGGACTTCTAGTCTTACTTAAAATTCACCTGGTACCCCTCGGACACCCACAACCCAAACAGCACCCCAAAAGCAAAGTGTCTACTTCTCCTATACAATTCCCCATAGGAATCAACGACGGAGGCCTTCCCATCACATAACAGACTACTAGACGCCTCTCCCCAAAAGCCAAGCGATCTCATTGGACAAGCCACGGTCGTGTCTCTCACGTGAACACCGCATGCACACCTCATGCACCAATAGGATTCGAGACCTGGCAAAACCACACCCCCTCAATTCCTATAAAAGAGGAACATCCCTCAGCATCAGTACCATTCTACCTGAACACCTCTTGAAGACACTTCACCTGGAGAAGATACAAGCTGGACCTCTACCAAAGAACTGCACCCAAGATGACTACTCCAACTGAAAGACCAGACCCCAGCTCCATGCTACACCATGGATACACCTCACCTGGACCAAGCCGCCAGCTGGTACTCCACACTCCCCACGAATATCCCTCTACTCCTTTTTGAACAAATGGCCCCTGAATAGCTTCATGCTACACCCCGAATCTGGACCACTCCGAGCCGTTTTTAAATCCTTGCGATTTCTCCCCTAAAATCTAGGTACCCCCACATCACGGAACCCATCCTCCAGAGAATCAACGCCCTTTTTGGCATTTTTTCTTCAACAGACCTTCATAGACCTCCAGACCATCGAGCCTCAACTACACATATACCCACACACACACACAATTTTTTCTGGTCCAAAATACGGCCTTTTTACCGTACTACGACCAAGTGCACTTTTTTCTGCACTTTTCTTCTCTCCTCCCTGCCACCTGATGAAGCCGAGTAAGGCAGAAACGCGTCGTGGCTGGGCTACCCCTAGATCTGGTGTGATGCTGTAAGGAAGGCAGGTTCCACACAGACTTCGGGGTATCTCCTTTTGGCTACCTATTTTCATTTGTACTTTTCTCTTACCCTTATTTTGAGTTTTACACAGGGACACACTACAATGGAAGATCTACGAGACAACAAGGACCCCGGGCACTCTGATGGCAACTCAGACCCCCTACTCTACAACAAAACGGGCCCACAAATTTCGACGGGGCATAGATACTCACTTAGACCCTCTACACCTTTTAAGAAGAGACGCACAGAGGGGCCAGCCGAAAAAAGTTTCGACTGGTAACCGAGTCTCATTGCAGGAACGTCGACTTCGCCTGACATTACGTCTCTTTTTCAGGCTTCTACGAATGGCACAACAGGCTCCCACCACTACAACCCCGACCACACAAGACAACTCGGTCTCACAAACCCAAGACAAACCGGAACCAAGAACAAAGAAACCCCTCTAAAAAAGCGGCCAAACCCCCACCATACCAGAGGACCCAGAGACCCGGTCATACCCTCATAAGGTTGACATAGGGATGGGCTCCTTTTGGGCAACACAAACCCTCCTAACCTTCGCCCACATCATACCCTGACCAGTATGATTGAGGGAACGTAACAGAGGCAGAGTGTTAAGGTGGCCTCTGATTTTTTATCTCCATCCCATACCCAGACCTGGGTGGTATGGAATAATAATCAGCAGGAACAGGTTAACACTCCGTTACCACCTACCTCCATACTCTCTTCCCAATCAACACCATCATTCATGGGATTGCTGGACAGAACCACTGGATGACATCCCCAGCAGACAACCAAACCCACAGCCAATCCCACATTATGCGAATCCAGGACCCTCTAGACACCTAGCCCCTCGAGAAGGACACGCCTCAAACCTGCCAAACAGGTCACCTCTTCAAACAGAATACCACCACCGCTCACCACACCATAGGATGGAGAGATGGGACGTAAAGAAACTCTCCCTAGAAGCAAAGAAACTCTCCCTAGAAGCGGTTCAACCCCACCATACCTGATGGCCTACCATACAACTCACCAAGCTACCGAGGGGCTACTCGCATCCAAATAAAAACTCCAGCCCAAACAACTACTCCCTCTTCACATACTCATCCTGGCCTTCAAAAGGAACACAAATCTTAAGGATTCCTTGGTCAACAGCCACTTCCAAAATAAAAACCACAACGAAGACATCAAAGAATCTCACCGGGACCTACGGACCATGGATGGACCTCCCAAACCCCTCAAGAACCAACACCCCTTCCAAAGGTAACCAATGCCAGAAGAACTCTCCCTAGAAGCAGATCAACCCGATCATATCTGATGGCCTACCCCCAGGACCAACACCACTACCACGGACTGGACCACCACTGAGGCTTCCAGTACAGCGGAAGAACATCTGGACATACACTGCACCCACACCTTACACACCCCACCTCCCATATAAAAAATAGGGGGTCATTTAGACCACAAAAATAGACCTCAAATAGTACTATAGAGTTACCGTGACCACGGACTCTCAAAAAATATTTAGCTTTAGTTACTTTTACTTACACATTATTTAAAAAAAAAAAAAAAAAAAAAAAAAAATTATATTAAATATTTATATTTATATAATTTTTCTTTTTTTGTTTCTGGAAGTAAGAGTTACCATGACCATGGACCCTTTACGGATAGAAACAATAAAATAGTACACAAATAGACCAAATTTAAACAAAAAACCCTCACCAACCTACCATCCCTCTAAAAATATTTTTTGGAGACACCCACCAGCACCCCCAACGGACGAGAACCTTTTTTCTCCAACTACTCTGGGGACCCCGACCTTGGCGACTCCCCCGCAGCGATACGATCCTAAGCAATTACGCCCTTCCATACACCAAGCAAGAAGACAGGAGGATATGGATAGACCGGACTCCTTCGGGACCTCTCGGGTTCTGTTGGCAGACCAATCGGCTCAACCCTCCCAACCCCATTACACTCGGGAGACTCACGTAACGCGCTGGACGACTATCTACCCCAGTTTAGAATTGGATTGGCAGTATGTTCAGTAGCGCGTGGGTGATCCTAGCGGGTTGGGGCAGTTAAGTCCTCGAAAAGTGGGGCTTTCGGGTATGGCGCTGCGGCTGGAGGACTCGCGTCGGCCGTGTAATCCCTGGGGTGCCCAGATAATGTCTGGCGGAGAATTGGATCCCTCGGAATAATTTCCCATGGGGGATCCCTTACCCTGCCGTACTTAGCCTGGACAACCGATCCACCTTTTTTTACCTGGACTAGAAAAAATTCACTGTCTAGGGATGATATACCTTTGGAAACATTACGATCCTGGAAGGGAGTAACTCCACTGGTCACTATTACCCAAAACCACTGAATTACCTACGACTGAGATGGTGGGGATGGAAACACCCAATTAACTTCTACTACTGCCGGACGTTTTATACGTAAGCCAGAGAAGGTTTGCCGGTTTCTAAACCCTCCATACACCTACCGAAACACAAGACGAAACTCCAAGGGCGGATGCATGACAACCGTATAGAGGGCTCGCCTTCTGGGTTTTTGTCTGCTCAAACCACTGGTAGTTTAAAGACTGACCACTTGACAGGGACACATGGCAACCAACTGAGGCCCGGACCTGCATAAGGTACGCAACTCGACGGTTTTGCCTGATCCTACGCCGAGTATACCCATACAGACCAGCTGGATTCGACTAGACATGGGCTGATTCAGAGTTAGGATCCTGGAAGGGAATAACCCCTGAATTACACAACATGATTGAAAACATCCAGGACCAAAGACTGACGAACACTGAAGTAAATACATAGACAACGTGGAGCTAAAAAAGAAGGATCCGACAGAGAGTAAACTCCTAGGTTGCACTATGCTTTCCACTTCCGTTGACATAGCGGACCTAGACATCATGACCATACCACTCGACATGGACACATGGCAACCAACCGAGGACCGGACCTGCATAAGGTACGCAACTCAAGGGTTTTGCCTGATCCTAAGTTGAGTTGACAGACCTACCTTAACCTAAACCTTAACCATTCTGAAAAACTATACCTAAACCTAAACCTAACCCTAACCTTAACCACTCTAAAAAACCCTTACCTAAACCTAACCTTAAAAAAACTATTCCTTACCCTAACCTTAAACCTAACCTTAACCACTCTAAAAACTATACCTAACCCTAAAACCTACTGACAGACAGCCTTTTAACCCAACCAACGGGTTAATCTACAAGTGGGCAACCATGGGGCCTACAACCTTGGCCGGCCGCGCCCGGACCCACCCGGACCGCGCGCATATGTGTGGAGTGCACACCCCTCCCTTCCCCCCCTTCGGCTTCCACGTGTCAGAGATGGAAGTGGATCAACCGACTCAAAACTAGACAACCAAACACTTGCCAGTCACCGCTGCATTGCCTGACGGGGGATCTGGACGCAGCAAGCCAAGGAATTTTTATCCCTTTAAATTACCCGGGATCATCTCAAATCAGGCTTTTTCTAGGGGTGTTGATTTTACGCCCAGTATACTCCTTTGGGAAATGGTTTGATGGTGAACAGGTTAAAAATAATCATTAGATTTAATACAACCTAAAATAACTCTACCAATCTCTGAAGGACATCACTCCTGAGACCTCCACCAACACACACCTTTTCTCCTGAGATACAACTAGAACGATGAAGAACTCAAGAACCACCTACCCCAAGCCTTCTACACCATCAAAACCAAGATTTTTTTCATCAAAAGACCAAGAACTCTACAACCAGCCCCTGACCTTCAGATATACATCACCTCTATTTTTTTCAACTAAGAGGCAACCCCCATTTTTTTTTTTCACCAAAGAACAAGACATCACCACCCTGATACAGTGGAAACAGACTCATACCCTCCCACAGAAACCCTGACGACCGTATTTCCAACCTAGGAGCAAAAAGAAACAAAATTATAAAATAGGTCCACCCCGCTCACACCTCTGCACCATACACAAACAAACCAAAAACTCAGGTAAGACCCCCACCCATAGGAGACCCACCCACACTACAAGCCTGAACCAGGAATGCCTGTCAACTGTACATCACAGGTACATACATGGGACAACCAAAAAGGAACCACCTAAAATCATCCATCTGGATCCAAAACCTCTCTCACAGGAGTTAAACATCAATATTCAACACCGGACCCCCCCCAGGTAAAGTATCCCTCACAGGACAGGTTGCATCTACTCCGGAGGACACACATCAATGGAAACAGCATAAAAAAGTTTTTTCGGATCCGTACATCCCATAATCCAAGTGGACTTGAACACCGCAAAACAGCCAAATCTACCGCATATCCGGGAACCCAAGTGGACAGGAACGCGACCAAAGCTAAAACTCCGCTAACAAGCGCCAACTAGAAAAGATAAAAACAGCACCATTCTCGACCCGAGAAATAAGGAATACCCCCCTAGTAACCCTACCTGCAACTATCCTTCAACAAAGAAACAAGGTTCAAGCCCTCTAACACCACAAAAAGACCAAAAAACACAACTACTACTTCTCCCTGCACATCGCACCTTACTACACATGAGTAAACGTGACTCGACAAAAATCGGAGGAAAAAGAACTCAACCACATTCAAAGACCTATAACCGGACCTATGGGTCACCCAGAACCCCAACTAAAAATTCTACAGGAACCCACAGATGTCCACTCTACCCTCTACCTCTCCTGGACCCACAGAACCTCACCTTTGGGTATTTCCAACCCCAAACCTCCTACCAGAGCAGACCGCTCCCAACGTTAACACACAAGTCAATGGAGACACAGGGGTCAAACACACACTTTTCACAGGAGGATCTATCATACTTCTACACATCACAGGAACTCCACGTATGGCTCCTCTTGACCCCCAGGACTTCTAGTCTTACTTAAAATTCACCTGGTACCCCTCGGACACCCACAACCCAAACAGCACCCCAAAAGCAAAGTGTCTACTTCTCCTATACAATTCCCCATAGGAATCAACGACGGAGGCCTTCCCATCACATAACAGACTACTAGACGCCTCTCCCCAAAAGCCAAGCGATCTCATTGGACAAGCCACGGTCGTGTCTCTCACGTGAACACCGCATGCACACCTCATGCACCAATAGGATTCGAGACCTGGCAAAACCACACCCCCCTCAATTCCTATAAAAGAGGAACATCCCTCAGCATCAGTACCATTCTACCTGAACACCTCTTGAAGACACTTCACCTGGAGAAGATACAAGCTGGACCTCTACCAAAGAACTGCACCCAAGATGACTACTCCAACTGAAAGACCAGACCCCAGCTCCATGCTACACCATGGATACACCTCACCTGGACCAAGCCGCCAGCTGGTACTCCACACTCCCCACGAATATCCCTCTACTCCTTTTTGAACAAATGGCCCCTGAATAGCTTCATGCTACACCCCGAATCTGGACCACTCCGAGCCGTTTTTAAATCCTTGCGATTTCTCCCCTAAAATCTAGGTACCCCCACATCACGGAACCCATCCTCCAGAGAATCAACGCCCTTTTTGGCATTTTTTCTTCAACAGACCTTCATAGACCTCCAGACCATCGAGCCTCAACTACACATATACCCACACACACACACAATTTTTTCTGGTCCAAAATACGGCCTTTTTACCGTACTACGACCAAGTGCACTTTTTTCTGCACTTTTCTTCTCTCCTCCCTGCCACCTGATGAAGCCGAGTAAGGCAGAAACGCGTCGTGGCTGGGCTACCCCTAGATCTGGTGTGATGCTGTAAGGAAGGCAGGTTCCACACAGACTTCGGGGGTATCTCCTTTTGGCTACCTATTTTCATTTGTACTTTTCTCTTACCCTTATTTTGAGTTTTACACAGGGACACACTACAATGGAAGATCTACGAGACAACAAGGACCCCGGGCACTCTGATGGCAACTCAGACCCCCTACTCTACAACAAAACGGGCCCACAAATTTCGACGGGGCATAGATACTCACTTAGACCCTCTACACCTTTTAAGAAGAGACGCACAGAGGGGCCAGCCGAAAAAAGTTTCGACTGGTAACCGAGTCTCATTGCAGGAACGTCGACTTCGCCTGACATTACGTCTCTTTTTCAGGCTTCTACGAATGGCACAACAGGCTCCCACCACTACAACCCCGACCACACAAGACAACTCGGTCTCACAAACCCAAGACAAACCGGAACCAAGAACAAAGAAACCCCTCTAAAAAAGCGGCCAAACCCCCACCATACCAGAGGACCCAGAGACCCGGTCATACCCTCATAA
Organism: Oncorhynchus masou masou; assembly: GCF_036934945.1. Lineage (NCBI taxonomy): Eukaryota > Metazoa > Chordata > Actinopteri > Salmoniformes > Salmonidae > Oncorhynchus > Oncorhynchus masou. Next base: position 2,037,862 of record NC_088213.1, on the reverse strand, counting down.
GGTTGACATAGGGATGGGCTCCTTTTGGGCAACACAAACCCTCCTAACCTTCGCCCACATCATACCCTGACCAGTATGATTGAGGGAACGTAACAGAGGCAGAGTGTTAAGGTGGCCTCTGATTTTTTATCTCCATCCCATACCCAGACCTGGGTGGTATGGAATAATAATCAGCAGGAACAGGTTAACACTCCGTTACCACCTACCTCCATACTCTCTTCCCAATCAACACCATCATTCATGGGATTGCTGGACAGAACCACTGGATGACATCCCCAGCAGACAACCAAACCCACAGCCAATCCCACATTATGCGAATCCAGGACCCTCTAGACACCTAGCCCCTCGAGAAGGACACGCCTCAAACCTGCCAAACAGGTCACCTCTTCAAACAGAATACCACCACCGCTCACCACACCATAGGATGGAGAGATGGGACGTAAAGAAACTCTCCCTAGAAGCAAAGAAACTCTCCCTAGAAGCGGTTCAACCCCACCATACCTGATGGCCTACCATACAACTCACCAAGCTACCGAGGGGCTACTCGCATCCAAATAAAAACTCCAGCCCAAACAACTACTCCCTCTTCACATACTCATCCTGGCCTTCAAAAGGAACACAAATCTTAAGGATTCCTTGGTCAACAGCCACTTCCAAAATAAAAACCACAACGAAGACATCAAAGAATCTCACCGGGACCTACGGACCATGGATGGACCTCCCAAACCCCTCAAGAACCAACACCCCTTCCAAAGGGAACCAATGCCAGAAGAACTCTCCCTAGAAGCAGATCAACCCGATCATATCTGATGGCCTACCCCAGGACCAACACCACTACCACGGACTGGACCACCACTGAGGCTTCCAGTACAGCGGAAGAACATCTGGACATACACTGCACCCACACCTTACACACCCCACCTCCCATATAAAAAATAGGGGGTCATTTAGACCACAAAAATAGACCTCAAATAGTACTATAGAGTTACCGTGACCACGGACTCTCAAAAAATATTTAGCTTTAGTTACTTTTACTTACACATTATTTAAAAAAAAAAAAAAAAAAAAAAAAATTTATATTTAAATATTTATATAATTATATAATTTTCTTTTTTTGTTTCTGGAAGTAAGAGTTACCATGACCATGGACCCTTTACGGATAGAAACAATAAAATAGTACACAAATAGACCAAATTTAAACAAAAAACCCTCACCAACCTACCATCCCTCTAAAAATATTTTTGGAGACACCCACCAGCACCCCCAACGGACGAGAACCTTTTTCTCCAACTACTCTGGGGACCCCGACCTTGGCGACTCCCCGCAGCGATACGATCCTAAGCAATTACGCCCTTCCATACACCAAGCAAGAAGACAGGAGGATATGGATAGACCGGACTCCTTCGGGACCTCTCGGGGTTCTGTTGGCAGACCAATCGGCTCAACCCTCCCAACCCCATTACACTCGGGAGACTCACGTAACGCGCTGGACGACTATCTACCCCAGTTTAGAATTGGATTGGCAGTATGTTCAGTAGCGCGTGGGTGATCCTAGCGGGTTGGGGCAGTTAAGTCCTCGAAAAGTGGGGCTTTCGGGTATGGCGCTGCGGCTGGAGGACTCGCGTCGGCCGTGTAATCCCTGGGGTGCCCAGATAATGTCTGGCGGAGAATTGGATCCCTCGGAATAATTTCCCATGGGGGATCCCTTACCCTGCCGTACTTAGCCTGGACAACCGATCCACCTTTTTTTACCTGGACTAGAAAAAATTCACTGTCTAGGGATGATATACCTTTGGAAACATTACGATCCTGGAAGGGAGTAACTCCACTGGTCACTATTACCCAAAACCACTGAATTACCTACGACTGAGATGGTGGGGATGGAAACACCCAATTAACTTCTACTACTGCCGGACGTTTTATACGTAAGCCAGAGAAGGTTTGCCGGTTTCTAAACCCTCCATACACCTACCGAAACACAAGACGAAACTCCAAGGGCGGATGCATGACAACCGTATAGAGGGCTCGCCTTCTGGGTTTTTGTCTGCTCAAACCACTGGTAGTTTAAAGACTGACCACTTGACAGGGACACATGGCAACCAACTGAGGCCCGGACCTGCATAAGGTACGCAACTCGACGGTTTTGCCTGATCCTACGCCGAGTATACCCATACAGACCAGCTGGATTCGACTAGACATGGGCTGATTCAGAGTTAGGATCCTGGAAGGGAATAACCCCTGAATTACACAACATGATTGAAAACATCCAGGACCAAAGACTGACGAACACTGAAGTAAATACATAGACAACGTGGAGCTAAAAAAGAAGGATCCGACAGAGAGTAAACTCCTAGGTTGCACTATGCTTTCCACTTCCGTTGACATAGCGGACCTAGACATCATGACCATACCACTCGACATGGACACATGGCAACCAACCGAGGACCGGACCTGCATAAGGTACGCAACTCAAGGGTTTTGCCTGATCCTAAGTTGAGTTGACAGACCTACCTTAACCTAAACCTTAACCATTCTGAAAAACTATACCTAAACCTAACCCTAACCTTAACCACTCTAAAAAACCCTTACCTAAACCTAACCTTAAAAAAACTATTCCTTACCCTAACCTTAAACCTAACCTTAACCACTCTAAAAACTATACCTAACCCTAAAACCTACTGACAGACAGCCTTTTAACCCAACCAACGGGTTAATCTACAAGTGGGCAACCATGGGGCCTACAACCTTGGCCGGCCGCGCCCGGACCCACCCGGACCGCGCGCATATGTGTGGAGTGCACACCCCTCCCTTCCCCCCCTTCGGCTTCCACGTGTCAGAGATGGAAGTGGATCAACCGACTCAAAACTAGACAACCTAACCCTAACCCCCTAACCCTAACCCTAACCTCTAACCCTAACCCTAACCCTAACCCCCCCCTAACCCTAACCCTAACCCTAACCCTAACCCTCTAACCCTAACCCTCTAACCCTAACCCTAACCCTAACCCCTAACCCTAACCCTAACCCCTAACCCTAACCCTAACCCTAACCCTCTAACCCTAACCCTAACCCTCTAACCCTAACCCTAACCCTAACATTGCTATGCAGACGACACACAATTAATCTTCTCCTTTCCCACTTCTGATGACCAGGTGGCGAATCGCATCTCTGCATGTCTGGCAGACATATCAGTGTGGATGACGGATCACCACCTCAAGCTGAACCTCGGCAAGACGGAGCTGCTCTTCCTCCCGGGGAAGGACTGCCCGTTCCATGATCTCGCCATCACGGTTGACAACTCCATTGTGTCCTCCTCCCAGAGCGCTAAGAACCTTGGCGTGATCCTGGACAACACCCTGTCGTTCTCAACCAACATCATGGCGGTGGCCCGTTCCTGTAGGTTCATGCTCTACAACATCCGCAGAGTACGACCCTGCCTCACACAGGAAGCGGCGCAGGTCCTAATCCAGGCACTTGTCATCTCCCGTCTGGATTACTGCAACTCGCTGTTGGCTGGGCTCCCTGCCTGTGCCATTAAACCCCTACAACTCATCCAGAACGCCGCAGCCCGTCTGGTGTTCAACCTTCCCAAGTTCTCTCACGTCACCCCGCTCCTCCGCTCTCTCCACTGGCTTCCAGTTGAAGCTCGCATCCGCTACAAGACCATGGTGCTTGCCTACGGAGCTGTGAGGGGAACGGCACCGCAGTACCTCCAGGCTCTGATCAGGCCCTACACCCAAACAAGGGCACTGCGTTCATCCACCTCTGGCCTGCTCGCCTCCCTACCACTGAGGAAGTACAGTTCCCGCTCAGCCCAGTCAAAACTGTTCGCTGCTCTGGCCCCCCAATGGTGGAACAAACTCCCTCACGACGCCAGGACAGCGGAGTCAATCACCACCTTCCGGAGACACCTGAAACCCCACCTCTTCAAGGAATACCTAGGATAGGATAAGTAATCCTTCTCACTCCCCCCTTAAATGATTTAGATGCACTATTGTAAAGTGGCTGTTCCACTGGATGTCAGAAGGTGAATTCACCAATTTGTAAGTCGCTCTGGATAAGAGCGTCTGCTAAATGACTTAAATGTAAATGTATGTAAAATGAGTATTTCGTGGGTGATTCTTTCTGTCTCTGTGTTTACCAGATAGGCTGTATAGGTTTTCACGGTCCGTTTTGTATTGTTCATTTTTTCATTCGTCATTAAACATGTCTCAAAGATACCACGCTGCATTTTGGTCCGCTTCTCTTCCACCAGACGAAAGCCGTTACATTAGGGTTGGTTAGGGTTAGTTAGGGTTAATGACAGACAAATCTGATGTGCACTGGTGGCTGCCTAAATATGGTTCCCAATCAGAGACAACCTGACTCTGATTGAGAACGCCTCAGGCAGCCAGACTATGCTAGACACCCCCAAGACAAAACACACCATAATAAACCCATGTCACACCCTGGCCTGACCAAATAAATGAAGACAAACACAATATAATACGACCAGGGCGTGACACCTAACCCTCACCCCCCTACACAATGTACTGTTATGCTACCATAAGTTTGTTACAATGTGGATAATATAAAGATTTATGTTAACAAGTTTCGCTCCCTAACTAGGGTATCTATTGTAACTTGTGAGTACTTGAGACAGTGTTTGAGTGAGTGTCCATGTGCTTGCGCAGGTGCCTGAGAGCTATGACTGCGCCAAGGGCTAACATGTGTGTTGTCTCTTCGTGTGCAGGGCAAATAAAAATAATTCAACTAGCAGACCTTCAGTTGTGGCAGCGTCCTAATTAAAAGTACACAACGCAGAATGAACCACGCTACACTAGCATACACCAATGTAATGGTCACATAAGCCCACTGCTAACAGTCATCTTCATGCGACAGATTTTGCCATTGACAGCTATCAATATCGTTAAGCCCTGCACAACTAACATTGTTTCCCATTTAACAACAGGTATTTACACATGTTATATTTTGTATTGTATTTTTGTATTTTGTTTGCCCGGTATAAAAATGTGATACAAGGGATTTTGCCATCGACAGCCATCAATATCATTAAGCCCTGCACAACTAACGTGCTGTTTCCCATCTAACAACAGCAACAGAAATAAATGACGCTCAACTTGGACCACTGGCTGATGTGATTTATTTGGAGAAAACACAATACAAGGAGTACGATATACATCTGTTACACTAGCCGATAAGTCACATTTAGGTAGCTTGTCTTCCTTAAGTCAATGATAAAGCAAAATAAAGACAATAGTCCAAAAATCGAGAACTACCAAGATTTTGAGCATCTCCATTGTCTAATCTATGTAATGTTATTCCTGGCCCTGCATTCAAGCAACAAACTTGCTAGTATGTAATTGACCTTGATACTATTAACACATTCCTTACTGTTTCCGTGGCTGTTATAGTTTACATGTTTTTTCAGCGGGGCTTTTAATAAAACACAAGATGGTGCAGTTCACAGTATGACCAGGCAAAGTTTGAGGGGAACTAAATTATATAATATGGCCGGGGTTCGAGGCTACCGACCTCAGCTAAATTAGCTAGCAAGTATCTGATTTAGCTTAAGCACTGCTGATCCTGGTGCTAGATTAATGTTAGCTGAATTTTATGGCCAGTGATGAGAAACAGATCCTTCCACTGTAAACTAGCTGATAAACTTTATGATTCAGTAACAACACATTTCAAAGACAAAATGGTTACCTTTTAAAGGTTCAACTCTGCTTGCAATGGAAAAGGAAGTTCCTTCAAACTGTGAAATCTGGAAGAAAGGAGCTAGTAAAATGTGCATATTAAAGAACGCCTTAAGTTAGCGTGTGTAGGTTTATATTTAGCAGCTGAAGGCGTTAACTTGACCTGTGCAGGACCGCTTGCAGCCGTTTATTGAGCACATGTTGAACCGCCTGCAAGCACATTTGCACGCCCTTTATTTGACACGTTCAGGCGTTAATTTAGCGCGTGAAGACGTTCATTTAGCACCTACACCTGTTTACTTTACACACGTAGCATTAAAAAGATGCGTTTTGAACACGTGCTTTAAGACCCGAACGGGGTTCCATACAAAACAAAAGTTAAGTAATTAAGCACGAGGGGTAATGAGTAGGATTCTGTTTTCACATCTACAAGTGAATTCTTATATGCCTTCCCAATGAAGACTAGCTATAAAATTCAAGACTATGGAAAATAGATTTTGTTTCTTTCTGGGCGATTCACCATGCTGCCTGTTACATTTCGATTTGAAAAGTGTGCTCCTCCCTCACCGTTTTTGCCCGTTCACGTCACGGGCCATAAACCGGTGCCCCGCGGCTCAGCATAATCAACTCTACCCAGTGATACAACGTAATCATCACGTTTAAAAATGTTGCACTACTATAACTAAAATCCGTAGAACGGAAAACAAGTGATTTCAAGCTCAACAGTTTCCAACTCTCTGAACATGGTTCAAATTGTATAAAATAAAATACAATATTTTGTAAAAAATAATCGTGATCCGGAAGTGTTTTTTTTTATGCCACGTCGGTTATGGTGGGAGCATAGAGAAGGATAGAGGCCTCTAGTAGCCAAAAATGTATTTTTCCAACTTTATTGTCTGATCCCTCCTAAAGACCCTATCATATCCAAAAGCGTCGTTGGGGGAGATCGGCCAATCGCGAAGAAGAAAAAAAACTATTCAAATTGAGATCTTCTCAATGGTGCTTTCTGTGCGCTCAGACGCCAAAATAGGAACAATATATGCTTTCTCTATCATTCTCTATGGGTGGGAGCGTTCCAAACTTTTTTTTTTATATCTCCCTGTCATCACATGAACATTGAAGAAGTGACTGATTGTGACTTCAACTGTTTGTTGTTGGAGCTTTCATTTATAACCACATTTTCATAGCATTTGCCCTACAGAATGCGTTCCCTTGGACTGTGTAGTTTGATGTTGCATGTGATCGTTGTTTGTTCCACGGAGTTGACGTTTGAGTTACCTGATAACGACAAGCAATGTTTCTATGAAGAGCTCCAGAATGGTGTGAAGTTTGACCTAGACTTTCAAGTAAGTGATTCAATATGTGGAGTTATGATGCCATTTCCCCATATGGTTGAGTTAGTTAGTGCATTGAACTGCTTTATCTGATCCCATGCTCTAATTGTCCCTTCACACTCACTGGAAGAATGCACAAAAAGATTGCAGTTTTGAAACCTCAGTAAAAGTGCAGTTACTGTGGTTATACAGCTCTCTAACTGCAGTTACACTGCAAAATTACTGCAGTAATTAAAACGTATTTTGGAAGCAGTATTTGCAGCATACTGCAGTTGTTCTGCACTCTGACTGCAGTCTTTTTTCGTAAGGGCTGAATTACTCAAAATGTGTTTCCTTACCATCATCCTAATCTTTCCATGTTGTATATACCAGGTGATTGCAGGAGGGAACTATGATGTGGACTGCTTTGTAACAGATCCAGTGAACAACGTCCTGTATCAGGAGAGGAAGAAGCAGTATGATAGCTTCTCTCACACCACCACTATGAAAGGAACCTACAAGGTCTGCTTCAGCAACGAGTTCTCTACCTTCTCCCACAAGACCGTCTACCTGGACTTCAGGTCTGGAGAGGAGAGACCCCTACTGCCTGACATGAGCAGAGACACAGCCCTAACACAGGTAAAACAATGTTATAACTATATTAGACTTTCATTATATTACATTTTGATTGACACAGGTAAGATCAACCCTAACCCATGTAAGATCATAATATAATACTATATACAGTGTATTCGGAAAATATTCAGACCTCTTGACTTTTTCCACTTTTTGTTACAGCCTTACTCTAAAACTGACTCACCCCCCCTCAATCTACACACAATACCCCATCATGATGAACCAAAAGCTGTTTTTTAGATTTTTTTTGCAAATGTATTCTAAATTTTAAAAAACTGATTACTTGTGACCCGATTCAGGAAACTAGGCGTATGTCACAAGTCACAACTTCACAGGAGGCTGTTAGAATGGAAAAAATAATTTATCAAAATGTGTTTTTTTGGCAGAAATGCCTTCTCGAACATGTGAACTTTCATGTGCCTTAATGTCAAAGTTCTATGCCATCCTGTAAATACAAATAACAATATTAAATTACGAGCCTAGTTGGTTTAGCCACAGAAAAAGCAAGCAACCTTCCCGCTAGTCTTGATTGGCTGAGATAATGAGTGGGCTGGACATCCCGAGAGATGTGTTTGGATTGGTCTGCCATATAGCACGTGTCTGTCTATTGGAGCTGGTCAGTATGTCTAGGTAATCATGTCAAATCCTGCTTTTTTTGGGGTTAGCTACCTTCAGATTCATGCAGGGTAGTAACGTCATGACGTGAGTTTACAAGTTTATCGACTTTCAAAGCAGAATTACTTTCCCATTGTTTCCTCAAATGCAGTGTATGATATACCATTTTGTAACTCTGAGTCTCTACTTTTATCCAATGTAAAAAAACAAAATTTCAAATGCTACATAAGACCGAATCCAGTTGGTGAGTCACATTTACTTAAGTATTCAGACCCTTTACTCAATACTTGGTCGAAGCACCTTTGGCAGCGATTACAGCCTCGAGTCTACTTGGGTATGCTACAAGCTTGGCACACCTGTATTTTATGAGTTTCTCACATTCTTCTCTGAAGATCCTCTCAAGCTCTTGTCATGTTGGATGGGGAGCGTTGCTGCACAGCTATTTTCAGGTCTCGCCAGAGATGTTTGATCGGGTTCAAGTCCGGATTCTGGCTGGGCCACTAGAGGACATTCAGGGACTTGTCCCAAAGCCACTCCTGTGTTGTCTTGGCTGTGTGCTTAGTGTTGTTGTCCTGTTGGAAGTTGAACCTTCGCCCCATCCTGAGGACCTGGGTCCTCTGGAGCAGGTTTTCATCAAGGATCTCTCTGTACTTTGCTCCGTTCATCTTTCCCTCGATCCTGACTAGTCTTCCCAGTCCCTGCCGCTGAAAAACATCCCCACAGCATGATGCTACCACCACCATGTGTCACCGTAGGAATGGTTCCAGGACATGATGCTTGGAATTCAGGCCAACGAGTTCAATCTTGGTTTCATCATACCAGAGAATTTAGTTTCTCATGGTCAGAGTCCTTTAGGTGCCTTTTGGCAAACTCCAAGCGGGCTGTCATGTGCTTTTTACTGAGGAGTGGCTTCCGTCTGGCCACTACCATAAAGGCCTGGTGGTGTGCTGCAGAGATGGTTGTCTTTCTGGAAGGTCCTCTAATCTCCACAGAGGAACTCTGGCGCTCTGTCAGAGTGACCATTGGGTTCTTGGTCACCACCCTGACCAAGGCCCTTCTCCCCCAATTTGCTCAGTTTGGCTGGGCGGCCAGCTCTAGGAAGAGCCTTGGTGGTTCCAAACGTCTTCCATTAAAGAATGATGGAGGCCACTGTTTGCTTGGGGAACCTTCAATGCTGCAGACTTTTTTTTGTACCCTTCCATGCACCATCAACTGTGGGACCTTATACAGACAAGTGTTTGCCTTTCCAAATCATGTCCAATCAATTGTATTTACCTAAGGTGGACCAATCAAGTTGTAGAAACATCTCAAGGATGGTCAATGGAAACAGGATGCACCAGCTCAATTTTGAGTCTCATAGCAAAGTGTCCAAATACTTATGTAAATAAGGTATTTGTTTTATTTTTAATACATTTGAAAAAAATTCTAACCTGTTATTGCTTTGTAATTTTAGAATAATGTAACATCGCAAAATGTGGGGAAGGAGTCTGAATACTTTCCGAATGCACTGTATATAAAAATACAATATAAACGCAACAAGTAAAGTGTTGGTCCCATGTTTCATTAGCTGAAATATATAAATCCCAGAAATGTTCTGTACGCACAAATCTTATTTTGCTCAAATTTTGTGCGCACATTGGTTTTACATCCCTGTTAGAGAGCATTTCTCCTTTGCAAGATAATCCATCCACCTGACAGGTGTGGCATTCAAGAAGCTGACTAAACGCATGATCATTACACAGGTGTACCTTCTGCTAGGGACAATAAAAGGCCACTTTTAAAATGTGCAGTTTAGTCACACAACACCATGCCACAGATGTTTTGAGGGAGCGTGAAATTGGCATGCTGACTGCAGGAATGTCCACCAGAGCTGTTGCCAGAGAATCCACCAGAGCTGTTGCCAGAGAATTGAATGTTAATTTCGCTACCATAAGCCTCCTCCAACATCGTCCAACCGATGAAACCAAAATTGAACTTTTTGGCAACAATGCAAAACGTTATGTTTGGCATAAAAGCTACACAGCTCATCACCCTAAACACCATCCCCACTGTCAAACATGGTGGTGGCAGCATCATGGTTTGGGCCTGCTTTTCTTCAGCAGGGACAGGGAAGATGGTTAAAATTGATGGGAAGATGGATGGAGCCAAATACAGGACCATTCTGGAAGAATGGTGTCTGCAAAAGACCTGAGACTGGGACGGAGATTTGTCTTCCAACAAGACAATGATCCAAAACATAAAGCAAAATCTACAATGGAATGGTTCAAAAATAAACATATCCAGGTGTTAGAATGGCCAAGTCAAAGTCCAGACCTGAATCCAATCGAGAATCTGTGGAAAGAACTGAAAACTGCTGTTAACAAATGCTCTCCATCCAACCTCACTGAGCTCGAGCTGTTTTGCAAGGAGGAATGGGAAAAAATGTCAGTCTCTCGATGTGCAAAACTGATAGACATACCCCAAGCGACTTACAGCTGTAATCGCAGCAAAAGGTGGCGCTACAAAGTATTAACTTAAGGGGGCTGAATAATTTTGCACGCCCAATTTTTCAGTTTTTGATTTGTTAAAAAAGTTTGAAATATCCAATAAATGTCGTTCCACTTCATGATTGTGTCCCACTTGTTGTTGATTCTTAACAAAAAAATACAGTTTTATATCTTTATGTTTGAAGCCTGAAATGTGGCAAAAGGTCGCAAAGTTCAAGGGGGCCGAATACTTTCGCAAGGCACTGTAGATGTGAACAAATTCCATGGGTATAAGCAACATGGTAATAGATCTCTGTATGCTGACACACCCAATCCTTTCAAATCTCCACCAGAGCCTTTAGAGGTTGTTTCTAGATAGGGCCCCAATGCAATGTTGTTTAAACTGCAGATTGCCCCTCTAAGGATGTATTAATCTTGTCTCTTCTCCAGATGGAGTCGGCCTGTCTGTCCATCCATGAGATCCTGAAGGTAGTGTCTGACTCTCAGACCTGGTATCGGTTACGGGAGGCTCATGACCGCATCAGAGCAGAGGACCTCCATGAGCGCGTGTCCTATTGGTCGATAGGAGAAACTATAATCCTTTTCACTGTCAGCATTGGACAGGTTCTCATTCTCAGGAGCTTCTTCAGCGACAAGAAGGGCAGTGTTTCAGCCAACACATAGATCCCACCATATATATTTATTATATATATGATACATTCTATAATACTGGGTTAGTGTTTCAGCCAACACGATATTGTATTATAGGTCATCTGCCACTAGACTCTAACCTACCTTCATACCCCACAACAAACTGTAGTCCTATACAGTTATATTAAAGGACTTCAGGAACTATTAAATCTGTCTGGTATTAAGACTTTAGCTTGTGGATTCTAGCCTCTGAAAATGAAACACTGTGGTTGCAACAGCTGTTTAGTGATTTCAATCAAAAGGTTAGTAACCTAACACACCTGTGGTACACCAAGCCTTTATCTGTTTTTGTCTCAGTGTGCATCATTAATTTGTGCTATGACATTAATTTATTGTGTGTAAAACGTTTTGTTGGTCTGTCTCTCTCTTGTCACACACACCATAACCCCACAATTTGATTTCCATTTGAAATCCTATTTTCCCTTTCCTTAACCCCAACCCCTAAGCTTAAATAGCCTTTGTCCTTGTGGGGATGTGGTAAATGTTCCCACGAAGGAGAATTGTCCTTGTTTTACTATCCTTGTGAGGACTTTTGGCAATTCCTGGGCCACTTGAAGATAGTCAAGACACGCCCCTATCATTAAAGTCAATAATGTTATTATGTTATTCTCTGTGTGATTATTATGTGATTAAACTTTAACTAGAAAGTCGGGGCACCACAGGAAAATGTTGTTTAAATAGTTACTATTTCCTGGATTTAACTCTTCAGATATTTTCAGATATTATCGATTAGTCACTTTATTAATGTATTAATACCTCATCAGTCATATTCTGAATGTTTCAAAATCCTTGGATATCTGCATGAACCATAGCATAAATTATGAATCCGCTATATACAAATTGACTTATTTATTTAGTAATTAAATGATTACATAAACACAATGGTTATTGGTTACTGATGCAATGAAAAGTCCCTAGTGGACTTAGCCCGATATGATGGCTTGGTAGACAATGGAAAGGGGTGGGGACAGATAAAGAGCGGGAAAGACAGAATGGACCCACTACACACAGGTTAAGTATGCTCATGTAAATGCTAATACTTTGATACATGAACAGTCGCTCATTTGGAAGGAATTACAATTTATATATTTACGCCTGTATGTCTCTGAAATCGTCAGTCCGTCTGCTGGAGAGTCAGTTGACAGAAAGTCTCTTGTTTGTCCACCAGAGATCAGTCTTTTGTAGTTGTAGGTCTGTTATAATGGGTACGTCAGGTATACCAATGGTCGTTCGATAGGGAAATGTTCTCCAGAATGGATCTTTCAGAGTACCACCCTGTGGTTCTCGGTCACGTTTACCAGACTAAAGTATTTAAACAGCTGCAGACTGAATGTTCCTGTGTCGTATTCGGTTTTGTAGATTTCTTAGAGCTCTCTGGTCTATAGAGTAGTAACCATTTCAACATGTAGTTACAGCTCTGTGCTCTCTGGTCTATAGAGTAGTAACCATTTCAACATGTAGCTACAGAATCACGTTGTCATTGTAAATAACAGTAAAGATGATGAAGTGGTGGTGAGGGGATGGATTGTACAACTCAGAATCCCTTTCTCAGTGTAAATAAACAGTGTATTGGACATCACCTGGGGAAAATGTTTTGATACATTGATTTAGCTTGGAGTTTGCGCTTTTGGGACTGTTCCATTGTTTTAGACACAGCTCATGGACATTTGAAGTCGGAAGTTTACATACACCTTAGCCAAATACGTTTAAACCCAGTTTTTCACAATTCCTGACATTTAATCCTGGTAAAAATTCCCTGTCTTAGGGCAGTTAGGATCACCAGTTTATTTTAAGAATGTGAAATGTCAGAATAATAGTAGAGAGAATGATTTATGTCAGGTTTTCTTTCTTTCATCACATTCCCAGTGGGACAGAAGTTTACATACACTCAATTAGTATTTGGTATTATTGCCTATAAATTGTTTAACTTGGGTCAAACTTTTTGGGTAGCCTTCCACAAGCTTCCCACAATAAATTTGGTTAATTTTGGCCCATTCCTCCTGACAGAGCTGGTGTATGTCAGGTTTGTAGGCCTCCTTGCTTGCACACGCTTTTTCAATTCTGCCCAGAAATGTTCTATAGGATTGAGGTCAGGGTTTTCTGATGGCCACTCCAATACCTTGACTTTGTTGTCCTTAAGTCATTTTGCCACAACTTTGGAAGTATGCTTGGGGTCATTGTCCAGTCAGGAAGATTTAACTACCTGACTGATGTCTTGAGATGTTGCTTCAATATATCCACATAATTTCCCTTCCTCATGAAGTCATCTATTTTGTGAAGTGCACCAGTCCCTCCTGCAGATAAGCACCCCAACAACATGATGCTTTTTTATGGCATTTTTGGAGCAGTGGCTTCTTCCTTGCTGAGCGGCCTTTCAGGTTATGTCGATATATGACTCGTTTTAATGTGGATATAGATAATTTTGTACCCGTTTCCTCCAGCATCTTCACAAGGTCCTTTGCTGTTGTTCTGGGATTGATTTGCACTTTTCGCGCCAAATTACGTTCATCTCTAGGAGACAGCGGTATGACGGCTGCGTGGTCCCATGGTGTTTATACTTGTGTACTATTGTTTGTACAGATGAACGTGGTTCCTTCAGGTGTTTGGAAATTGCTCCTAAGGATAAACTAGACTTGTGGAGGTCTACAATTAGGTCTTGGCTGATTTATTTTGATTTTCCCATGATGTCAAGGAAAGAGGCACATAGTTTGAAGGTAGGCCTTGAAATACATCCACAGGTACACCTCCAATTGACTAAAATGATGTCAATTAGCCAATCAGAAGCTTCTAAAGCCATGGCATCATTTTGGGGAATTTTCCAAGCTGTTTAAAGGCCCAGTAAACTTAGTGGATGTAAACTTCTGACCCACTGGAATTGTGATACAGTGAAATAATCTGTCTGTAAACAATTGTTGGAAAAATGACTTGTCATGCACAAAGTAGATGTCCTAACCGACTTGCCAAAACTGTAGTTTGTTGACAAGAAATTTGTGGAGTGGTTGAAAAACTAGTTTTAATGACTCCAACCTAAGTGTATGTAAACCTCCTACTTCAACTATCAACCCTCAGTGTAGTTTCATTATCTAGGTCTACTTGGCAACTAGAATAGAATATAGACTGTATTCTTCCTAAACTGAGCACAGCTCTCATTTGGGGCAAAGGACACCACCAGAATACCAGAAGGGGGTGCTGTACTGTAGACTATACCGTAGCACCTGTTTCATAGCATAGTAAAAGCTGGGTTTGATTCTTGGAGTCCACCATGCAGGTACTGCCATCTGCTGCTGTGCATTTCATTTAAACCTAGCTAATATAATTTAATTCAACTGTAAATGGAGATAAAGTAGGCTGCAGTAGTAACCTTGGTATCATAGATGGTAAGAGGTTAGATAAATATTAAAAATACAAGTTAAATGGGTTTCCATCATCTTTAAATGTACTGATGGTTTTGTAACACCAACTGTTGCGTTATAAAGCAAATGTTCCCGCTCTGGTCTTGGCGCATGAGCGGGTAGGCTACCTACATTATGAGTTTATTATGGAGAAGAGCGATATTATTAGTAGTCAACAGCTCGTAGATATAGTGTGGGTAGGCTACATATATTATGAGTTTATTAGTAGTCAACAGCTCGCAGATATAGTGCATGTAGGCTACATACAGTGGGGCAAAAAAGTATTTAGTCAGCCACCAATTGTGCAAGTTCTCCCACTTAAATATGAGAGGCCTGTAATTTTCATCATAGGTAGACTTCAACTATGACAGACAAAATGAGAAAATAAATCCAGAAAATCACATTGTAGGATTTATAATGAATATATTTGCAAATTATGGTAGAAAATAAGTATTTGGTCACCTACAAAACAAGCGAGATGTTTGGCTTTCTCTTTTGGAGAAAAAAAAACGTTCCCGTAATAAACGGGATATTTTGTCAGGAGAAGATAGCAAACACAAAACAGTTTCCAAAACTGTAAAAATATTGTCTGTGAGTATAACAGAACTGATGTTGCAGGCGAAAGCCTGAGAAAAATCCAATCCGGAAGTGCCCCATGTTTTGAAAGCGCTGCGTTCCAATGAGTCCCTATTGAGCAGTGAATGGGCTATCAACCAGATTACTCTTTCTCCGTATTCCCGAAGGTGTCTACGGCATTGTGACGTAGTTTTAGGCATTTATGTTGAAGAATACCCGTAAGCGGCTACATTTCGCAAGTGGTCACCTGATGCTGCCAGAAAGATTCTCGCGTAAAACAGAGGTAAGCATTACTCCAATCGGTCCTACTGAAAAACTAATTGTCCCGATGGATATATTATCGAATAGATATTTGAAAAACACCTTGAAGATTGATTATTAACAACGTTTGTCATGTTTCTGTCGATATTACGGAGCTATTTTGGAATATTTTTCGCCATTTCCGTGACTGCAATTTCCGGGCGATTTCTCAGCCAAACATGAAGGACAAACGGAGCTATTTCGCCTACAAAAATAATATTTTTTGAAAAAAGGATCATTTGCTATCTACCTGGGAGTCTCGTGAGTGAAAACATCCGAAGCTCATCAAAGGTAAACGATTTAATTTGATTGCTTTTCTGATTTCCGTGACCAAGTTACCTGCTGCTAGCTGGACAAAATGCTATGCTAGGCTATCGATAAACTTACACATGCTTGTCCAGCTTTGGCTGTAAAGCATATTTTGAAAGTCTGAGATGACAGGGTGATTAACAAAAGGCTAAGCTGTGTCTCAATATATTTCATTTGTGATTTTCATGAATAGGAATATTTTCTAGGGATATTTATGTCTGTTGCATTATGCTAATTAGTGTCAGGCGATGATTACGCTCCCGCATGCGGGATGGGGAGTCACTAGAGGTTTAAGAGGCTCCTCTGTCCTCCACTCGTTACCTGTATTAATGGCACCTGTTTGAACTTGTTATCAGTATAAAGGACACCTATCCACAACCTGAAACAGTCACACTCCAAACTCCACTATGGCCAAGACCAAAGAGCTGTCAAAGGACACCAGAAACAAAATTGTAGACCTGCACCAGGCTGGGAAGACTGAATCTGCAATAGGTAAGCAGCTTGGTTTGAAGAAATCAACTGTGGGAGCAATTATTAGGAAATGGAAGACATACAAGACCACTGATAATCTACCTCGATCTGGGGCTCCACACAAGATCTCACCCCGTGGGGTCAAAAAGATCACAAGAACGGTGAGCAAAAATCCCAGAACCACACGGAGGGACCTAGTGAATGACCTGCAGAAAGCTGGGACCAAAGTAACAAAGCCTACCATCAGTAACACACTACGCTGCCAGGGACTCAAATCCTGCAGTGCCAGACGTGTCCCCCTACTTAAGCCAGTACATGTCCAGGCCCGTCTGAAGTTTGCTAGAGAGCATTTGGATGATCCAGAAGAATATTGGGAGAATGTCATATGGTCAGATGAAACCAAAATATAACCTTTTGGTAAAAACTCAACTCGTTGTGTTTGGAGGACAAAGAATGCTGAGCTGCATCCAAAGAACACCATACCTACTGTGAAGCATGGGGGTGGAAAAATCATGCTTTGGGGCTGTTTTTCTGCAAAGGGACCAGGACGACTGATCCGTGTAAAGGAAAGAATGAATGGGTCCATATATCGTGAGATTTTGAGTGAAAACCACCTTCCATCAGCAAGGGCATTGAAGATGAAACGTGGCTGGGTATTTCAGCATGACAATGATCCCAAACACACCGCCCGGGCAACGAAGGAGTGGCTTCGTAAGAACCATTTCAAGGTCCTGGAGTGGCCTAGCCAGTCTCCAGATCTCAACCCCATAGAAAATCTTTGGAGGGAGTTGAAAGTCTGTGTTGCCCAGCAACAACCCCAAAACATCACTGCTCTGGAAGAGATCTGCATGGAGGAATGTACCAAAATACCAGCAACAGTGTGTGAAAACCTTGTAAAGACTTACAGAAAATGTTTGACCTCTGTCATTGCCAACAAAGTGTGTATTACAAAGTATTGAGAAACTTTTGTTATTGACCAAATACTTATTTTCCAGGAAGTGTGTGCATAGACCAAGACATTGTCAAGGTAACACAGCAGGCTAAGAAAGTTCTGATCCCCAAAGATGTTTAGCATCATCCTCATAAAGGTTGCAGTACTATTACACAACCCCTGTGGCATTCGATTTTATTCATACAATCCAAATGGCGACAATCCAAAAGCTGTGAATCTCCGGTCATCCTCATGCACTTCCACATTGTAGTAGCCAGAGGTAAGGTCCATTGTCGAGAAAAAGGCATTTCCACCTAACGCAGCCAGCGCGTCAGCCTGGTGAGGGAGTGGGTGGGCGTCTTTGATGGTGCGAGCATTGAGCAAACGAAAATCAGTACAGAGTCTCAGGTCTCCAGACTTCTTCCATACAAGGGCAAGGGGAGAGGCGAACTCACTACTAGACTTCCTTATGATATCATGTTCTTCCATCTCATTCAATGCTTGTTTGAGCTTCTCATAATTATTTGGTGAAAGGCGTCGGAAGGGCATCCGAAAGGGTTTCTCATCACTCAGTTGAATGCGGTGAAGACATCCGGAAGCTTTTCCACAATCTAACTTGTGCCTGGAAAAAATAGACTGGTACTCAGCTATGAGCTGGATGAGTTTCTTCTTACCAGCAGGAGACACTTGACAGGAGGAGACATCATTATCAGTCAAACCCAAGTCACCTCAGGATCGCTTGAACTGTCAGGTCCGTCAGTATCGTGAAGTTGGCTGGAACCGTCAGTCCGTGTCAAGTCATCTTGGCAGTCAGTGAGTATATCAGCCGTTCTCTGCACTTGCTGCTGTAAAGCTGCTGATGAATCATCATTCACACACGAACAGTCAAAGTCCTCTAGAGCCATGCAAGGAAAGACATCGGCTAGAGTGGCGTTTCGTCTCAATGTCACTGTCTTCTGAAAAGGGTTTATCACTATGAGTTTGAGTTTATTTTTATTTTTACAGGGACAGTGCACATTAATCAACTTTTCAGTAAAAGTGCCGGTTTTAGCCAGCCGGCTAATTTTCAACCGCAGTCCCTGGGCAGGTTATTAAAAACAGTTACAATATAGACAATAGCAACATAGAACAAGCAAGACATAGCAACATAGAGCAAAAAGCAGCAAGACAAAATTCATAAAAGCAACCGTGTTTCCACACCTCACAAGCTACAGACAACAGACAACATGGAAAGCGGCAACACACACCTAGGGACCATGTTCACAAATCTGATTGACCTTTAGCCATGTCTTCAAGCATTTTGTGAAAGTGTGATATGTGGTGCAGTTATGTGTGTCTGATGGCAGTGTATTCCAGACATGGGAAGCTCTCACAGAGAATGCAGATTTACTAAAGATGCTTTTCCTTAGGGGAACTATACAGTCACCTCTCATGGCAGACCTTGTGGATCTGCTGCCATATGTCTGGGTTTTCTGTTTAACAAAAATATTGAGTGGAGGGGAGCCAGGCCATTAAGGATCTTGAATACAAGACATGCGTCGGTGTATTGCACAAGATTTTCCCAACTCAAGAGCTCATGCTTTCTAAGGATGTGACAATGATGATGGCTATTGGGCTTCCTATCAAGCACTTTGAGAGCCTGTTTGTAGACAGACTGAATAGGTTTTAATGTTGTACAGCAAGCTTGGGCCCAACTAGTCAAGCAGTATGTTAAGTGGGGGAGTATCATAGAGTTGAAGTACAGTTTTGCTACCTCTGTAGTCAAACAATTTCGTATAAATCGGAAATTAGCTAGGTTGAATTTAGTTATTTCAATTACCTTTTTCACATGCTTTTTAAAAGAGAGGTTGGAATCAAGTATGATGCCAAGGTACTTAAAATCGGATACCACCTGGAGCTTCTCCCCTGACACATAGGCATCTGGCTCAGTAGCATCTGTTGCCCTCTTTGTGAAGAACATGCAAACAGTTTTTTTCACATTGAGATGCAAACACGAGTCACTGAGCCACTTTGTAACCTGGACCATTACAGTAGTGAGTTCTTGTGCAGCTTGTTGTTTGCTCTTTGCATGCACATATATCACTGTATCATCTGCATACTCTAACAGGGAGCCATCCATCCCCCCGCAATAGAGCTACTGTCCTCCCTACCAGTATTGACCTTGGTGTTGACCTTGAACTGCTGCGCTCAATGACAACAGCACTGCCAGCTGATAGGTTCTGAGTGTTTCGTAGTCTGCCCCAGACTAAGTGCTCCTGCATAGGCTCTAGAGTCACAGCTCTTTTAGTCTCACAGTTCCAACTTTGTCAGGTACTTCACTGTCTCTCCATCTCTCCACATTAGCCATCATATCGATTAGCTTGCTCTCCTCAGCCCCGTCACACACAGGAGTATAAACCCTCTTCCAGAGATCTCCATCCGTCTTCAGGTGGCGAATCAAGTGCTTTAGGAGATTGCTGCCCAAGATGAGGTCATCACTCTGGCCTTCAACCACCAGTGTAGGCACAGCAACTCTACATCCGTACACCTCCATCTCCAGCTCACATACTCCCAAAGGCCTCATCTTCAACCCACCACAACCAACCAAGACTACATCTGTCGGACTCAATGATGGACTTTTCAACACTCCTGCATGCAACAGTTCAGGTAAGACCCTAGAGCTCAAGGTACAAGCCATGGATCCACTGTCAAGCATAGCTCTCACTTCTACTTCTCCTCCTATTAACACCTTGGCATAGAATAAATCATCGTACGGGGAAAGTCTCTGTGTGTTCCGCATTATGATACTCTTCTCAGTCTCCATTTCGTCACAAACACTTTTATATACAGACTCCAAATCAACAGCTCTCACTGATGGGGACTCTACAAAAGGCACAACACTCTCCCCTTCTACATGGAGGCCTACTAGTTTTCCGGGAGCTTAGCAGTGATTACTGTAGGGACTCCACCAGCTGTGCTCAGAGCTGCGGCCTTGGGGCACTGAGAGCGTGCGTGGCCAGCTACATGACAAAGAAAGCAGAGGTGATTGGCCCTGCAGTGAAAGTAAGTATCATGTCCAGCATCCCCGCACACGTTACATGGCCCATTAGACTTCACTCTGCTCCTATTCCCTTTTTGGAACTTCTGGTCAGACTGTTGTGGCCTCTGCTCCAGCATTGCAAGGATACGTTCCATCGGCTCAGCTGAGCCCTGAATAGTCTGGGCTGGGGAAGGCAACGTATTGGGTACTTCCATGTGGGTTCTCAAATCAAAAATCAAATTTTATTTGTCACATACACATGGTTAGCAGATGTTAATGCGAGTGTAGCGAAATGCTTGTGCTTCTAGTTCCGACAATGCAGTAATAACCAACAAGTAATCTAACTAACAATTCCAAAACGAATTTCTTATACACAGTGTAAGGGGATAAAGAATATGTACATAAAGATATATGAATGAGTGATGGTACAGAGCAGCATAGGCAAGATACAGTAGATGGTATCGAGTACAGTATATACATATGAGATGAGTATGTAAACAAAGTGGCATAGTTAAATTGGCTAGTGATACATGTATTACATAAGGATGCAGTAGATGATATAGATTACAGTATATACGTATACATATGAGATGAATAATGTAGAGTATGTAAACATCATATTAGGTAGCATTGTTTAAAGTGGCTAGTGATATATTTTACATCATTTCCCATCAATTCCCATCAATTCCCATTATTAAAGTGGCTGGAGCTGAGTCAGTGTGTTGGCAGCAGCCACTCAATGTTAGTGGTTGCTGTTTAACAGTCTGATGACCTTGAGATAGAAGCTGTTTTTTAGTCTCTCTGTCCCAGCTTTGATGCACCTGTACTGGCCTCGCCTTCTGGATGATAGCGGGGTGAACAGGCAGTGGCTCGAGTGGTTGTTGTCCTTGATGATCTTTATGGCCTTCCTGTGACATCGGGTGGTGTAGGTGTCCTGGAGGGCAGGTACTTTGCCCCCGGTGATGCGTTGTGCAGACCTCACTACCCTCTGGAGAGCCTTACGGTTGTGGGCGGAGCAGTTGCCGTACCAGGCGGTTATACAGCCCGCCAGGATGCTCTCAATTGTGCATCTGTAGAAGTTTGTGAGTGCTCTTGGTGACAAGCCAAATTTCTTCAGCCTCCTAAGGTTGAAGAGGCGCTGCTGCGCCTTCTTCACGATGCTGTCTGTGTGAGTGGCCCAATTCAGTTTGTCTGTGATGTGTATGCCGAGGAACTTAAAACTTACTACCCTCTCCACTACTGTTCCATCGATGTGGATAGGGGGGTGTTCCCTCTGCTGTTTCCTGAAGTCCACGATCATCTCCTTAGTTTTGTTGACGTTGAGTGTGAGGTTATTTTCCTGACACCACACTCCGAGGGCCCTCACCTTCTCACAGCAGGCATGGTGATCGGCATGACAGCACCAACTTCCTGCTTCATTGTTGCGATGGCTGGGGTCAACTTAGATAAGTGAGAGTACCTCCGCTCCCTCCTGTATTCATCCAGCCTCTCATGAACATCTGCAGCAGTCCACTGCTGTAATGGCTTGCACCTAAATATAAGCGACAGTTCAGCATTAGGGCAATGCATGATGAACAGGACTGTGAGCTCATGAGATGGGTCTTCAACACTTTTTTCCTGTCTCTTTAGACAATCTTCAGCAACCTCCATAGCCCTGTTTAGTCTGAGCCAATATTCAAATGGTTGTTCATCCGTCAGAGGTAATGTGGCATAAAAGTCAGCAAGGGGCTTGAAAAAACAGAGTCACTAAAATGTTGTTTCAGTCAAAGATGGGACTCGGGCCTTTAGATAAATCAATGGAGGGATTGCTGCGTATGCCAACTTTAACAACATCGCGGGCCCTTCCCATAAGCCTGCCCATAACCTCAACTGCTTGGTCCATCACAGACACGCCCCTCTCACGCATGTAAACCATGACCATATCCTCCCACTCATGCACTGTGCACTTTTCAGAGCCATCCCCCCGAAAGTACACCGGTTTCCTGATATCAGACTTCAATACCAGGTTCAGGCCTGACACATCTATACCCCCGAGCTGCATACGCTCCCCATAACATTGTCCCCAACATGTCCAACAATTGCCTTTGACTCCAAACAGGAGGCAATGTTCTCCCCAATGGAATGACCAATCTGCTGTACTATGTCTGCTATGATATCCATGGAGACCTCCCCACTCCCTGTATTTGGCAAAACTCTTTCATACACATCCTTGGGCGTGTCCATTGGTAACCTATCATCAAAACCCTCCAGTTTGGGCGTAGGTGTAGAAGTAACTGGAATTTTGGCTGAACCCCTACCAACAGATGGTGACAGATTAAATGACAGGAAACCCCTACCTCTCCCAACACCTTCCATTTTAACAATGGGAAATCAACACCCTAATAAAAATGTAAATAGCAAAATATATATATATTTTATAAACCTCACGTCAAAATCTAACCTATATCTAGTACACTGGTAAAACTCACCCTACTTATATCAGATATACATTAGAATTGCAATTAAACAAGTACCACAAAAGTTATCGTTTATCTTTGAAGAGCCTCAGCCAGAGAAATCATCAATTTTGATAAAACGTTCTAGTGGCGCCCTCTTGTGGCGAAATGCGATATCGCCATAAACTGCACCAGCAACGTCTTATCTGATTCTTCAACAGCAACCACGGCGAAGTTCTGAGATGGAAATCCAGTGAAGGATGATCCGATCCAGAAGAACGGTCACGGCACCACTGTAACAGTACTCTTCTTGCGTTGTGTACAATCAGTCATCGACACGGAACTCCAATATGTAGCACCATTCATGTAGCTTTATTCTGTTAGGAACGGCACAAAATTGCACGTCATGCAATGCACGTCTCACCATCCAACTCTGCACTCACGCACTGTATAAAATATATGAACCCCCACCAGACACAGTAAGTTGCTAGCTAGTACTGGCGGGAATTCTTTACAACAAAATGCACAACAAATATTCACCAAAAACCGTTGCATCTTATATGTGATGTTCGAATAACATTTACAAACAAATTGATATAAATTGTACATTTAAATCATCACTTGAGAGTATAAGAATCACTTTTGATGTACAGTGCTTGGCAACCAACAACTTACCGCTGGTTTGGTGCTTGTTCACTGGGACGATTATAACTGGAACATCCCCCCTCGTAAGCAAGCTACGCAAACCAGCCAATAAGATGCCATGTTGAGTAGGTGAAAGCAAGACAAACTCAAACCAAAAACCCATTGGCTTAACAACAAAGTGGCAAGGGGAATCACCAATATAACCATGTTACACATAGTTGAAGTGTACCTATGATGAAAATTACAGGCCTCTCATCTTTTTAAGTGGGAGAACTTGCACAATTGGTGGCTGACTAAATACTTTTTTGCCCCACTGTACATTATGAGATTATTAGTAGTTAACAGCTCGCAGATATAGAGCGGGTAGGTTACCTACATTATGAGTTTATTATGGAGAAGAGCGATATTATTAATAGTTAACAGCTCACAGATATAGAGCGGGTAGGCTACCTACATTATGAGTTTATTATGGAGAAGAGCGGAGCGGGTAGGCTACCTACATTATGAGTTTATTATGGAGAAGAGCGATATTATTAGTAGTTAACAGCTCACAGATATAGAGCGGGTAGGCTACCTACATTATGAGTTTATTATGGAGAAGAGCTGGCGGCAGGGTAGCCTAGTGGATAGACCGTTGGACTAGTAACCGGAAGGTTGCAAGTTCAAACCCCCGAGCTGACAAGGTACAAATCTGTCGTTCTGCCCCTGAACAGGCAGTAAACCCACTGTTCCCAGGCAGTCATTGAAAACAAGAATTTGTTCTTGACTGACTTGCCTGGTTAAATAAAGGTAAAATAAAAGAGCGATATTATTAATAGTTAACAGCTCACAGATATAAAGCGGGTCGGCTACCTACATTATGAGATTATTAGTAGTTAACAGCTCGCAGATATAGAGCGGGTAGGCTACCTACATTATGAGTTTATTATGGAGAAGAGCGGAGCGGGTAGGCTACCTACATTATGAGTTTATTATGGAGAAGAGCGATATTATTATTAGTTAACAGCTCGCAGATATAGAGCGGGTAGGCTACCTACATTATGAGTTTATTATGGAGAAGAGCGGAGCGGGTAGGCTACCTACATTATGAGTTTATTATGGAGAAGAGCGATATTATTATTAGTTAACAGCTCACAGATATAGAGTGGGTAGGCTACCTACATTATGAGTTTATTAGTAGTTAACAGCTCGCAGATATAGAGCGGGTAGGCTACCTACATTATGAGTTTATTATGGAGAAGAGCGATATTATTTGTATTTGTCAATCGGCAGCCAAGCATCGCTCATCATGTCACCAGAATAAGACCCTCGATATTTATTGGAAATGTGCATCAAGCTCATCACCTTCCACATTCACCACCCTGTGAAGTTCCTCATTTATTTTATCTGTAGCCTAATAAATTGCATGCTTTCCAGAGTCCTATCATTGTGTGACTCCAAGTTTATTAAATCAATATTTGCGTATCCACCTCCATTTCTCGCATAATACATTTTACAGACACAAAAAGATCCCACCATGTCGAATGAACAATATATCTGTCAGCATTAAAAAATAATAATATCGGCATTTCATGTTTACATCAGCCCTGTCATGACTTTTTTCATAGGGCAGGTCATTCATCTGCATGAAATGGTTGGATGGAAACTTGATTGGTGACGCTTAAGTGTGTTGAATATAACCGGACGGACGCCCATAAAATATACATAGCCTAATTTATTTACCGGCTGCCGGGTATTCATTCATATAAGGTCTGTCCTCGTGGTCATAACCGTCTCTCCGGTGAACCATGACGGGATACCTTAGGGTTCTGTCCTCCGTCTCGAGGTATGGATTGACGTTTACCGAAAACCCTGCTATGCTTGCGCCTGCTGCCGCCGTGTGCCAGAGTCTGCGACACAGAAACTGTGAGTCTTTAAACTAAACCAAAACTCCTCTTGCTGCTAAGGTAGCATGGTTTCACTGCACAGTCGTCCTCGCATGGAATAGATTCATCTGTTCAGAGTATACATTGCCAATGTATTTTATGTTCAAAGTTTTGGCTTTGCTACAAAGTAGTGGATGTGCAGGAGTGACCTTTGATTTGTTACGTCGTATTGTTTGTGTCACAGCAATGTGATGTCGTGGCACCATAACATATGGTGGGAACTGAGAAATTATGGGGATTTGGAATATTGTAAAAGTTCACGAACTGTGTTGAATGTAGAATGTTAAAAAAACAGAAGTAACATTGTCACATCACACATTGTAGGCGACTTCAATACATACAATTACAATTAAACAACGGTATAATGTACTGGCATACTTTATGCCTGTCTGCCAGGTGCCAAAGTCCAGACAGTATAGGAGTGTTGTTGGATACATTTAAAGGCTGGGGGGGGGGACCAGACGAACCATTAAACACATCAAGGTGGACCAGACAGTGTGTTACTGTAATAACATGTTACTGTAATGATGTGTTTAATGGTTTCAGATATTACTGTAATAACATGTTACTGTAAAAATGTGTTACTGTAATCATGTGTTACTGTAATTATGTGTTTATTGTTTAATGGTTTCAGATGTTACTGTAATGATGTGTTACATGTTTAATGGTTTCAGATGTTACTGTAATGATGTGTTACATGTTTATGGTTTCAGATGTTACTGTAATAACATGTTACTGTAATAATGTGTTTAATGGTTTTTGATGTGTTACTGTAAAAATGTGTTATGGTTTCAGATGTTACTGCAATAATGTGTAATGTTTGAAAGGTTTCAGATATTACTGTAATGTGTTTATTGGTTTCAGATGTTACTGTAATATGTTAAATGGTTTCAGATGTTACTGTAATGATGTGTTACATGTTTAATGGTTTAGATGTGTTACTGTAATAACATGTTACTGTAAAAATGTGTTTGTTCAATGGTTTCACCTGGTGTTTCCAGATGCAGCTAAACATATCAAGGTGGACCAGATGGTGAGTCACTGTAATAACATGTTTATTGGTTTCAGATTTTACTGTAATCATGTGTTACATGTTTAATGGTTTCAGATGTTACTGTAATCATGTGTTTAATGGTTTCAGATGTCACTGTAATCATGTGTTTAATAGTTTCAGATGTCACTGTAACCATGTGTTTAATGTTTAATAGTTTCAGATGTCACTGTAACCATGTGTTTAATGTTTAATGGTTTCAGATTTTACTGTAATCATGTGTTTAATACTGAATGGTTTCAGATGTCACTGTAATAATGTGTTTAATGGTTTCAGATGTCACTGTAATAATGTGTTTAATGGTTTCAGATGTCACTGTAATCATGTGTTTAATAGTTTCAGATGTCACTGTAACCATGTGTTTAATGTTTAATGGTTTCAGATTTTACTGTAATCATGTGTTTAATATTGAATGGTTTCAGATGTCACTAATAATGTGTTTAATGGTTTCAGATCTTACTGTAATCATATGTTTAATGGTTTCAAATGTTACTGTAAAAATGGTTTCATGTTTAATGGTTTTAGATACAGTTAAGCGTATCAAGGTGAACCAGCCGGTGGTGGAGATGGATGGAGATGAGATGACAAGGATCATCTGGGAGTTCATCAAGGAGAAGGTACTGTAGTACACCATGGACCTCAAACCCCTAACTCTACTGTACACCATGGACCTCTAACCCCTAACTCTACTGTACACCATGGACCTCTAACCCCGAACTATACTGTACACCATGGACCTCTAACCCCTAACTCTACTGTACACCATGGACCTCTAACCCCTAACTCTACACCATGGGCCTCTAACCCCTAGCTCTACTGTATACCATGGACCTCTAACCCCTAACTCTACACCATGGGCCTCTAACCCCTAGCTCTACTGTACACCATGGACCTTTAACCCCTAACTCTACTGTACACCATGGACCTCTAACCCCTAACTCTACTGTACACCATGGACCTCTATCCCCTAACTCTACTGTACACCATGGACCTCTAACCCCTAACTCTACACCATGGGCCTCTAACCCCTAGCTCTACTGTACACCATGGACCTTTAACCCCTAACTCTACTGTACACCATGGACTCTAACCCCTAACTCTACTGTACACCATGGACCTCTAACTCTATTGTACACCATGGACCTTTAACCCCCAACTCTACTGTACACAATGGACCTTTAACCCCTAACTCTACTCTACACCATGGACCTCTAACCCCTAACTCTACTGTACACCATGGACCTCTAACCCCTAACTCTACTGTACACCATGGACCTCTAACCCCTAACTATACTGTACACCATGGACCTCTAACCCCTAACTCTACTGTACACCATGGACCTCTAACCCCTAACTTTACTGTACACCATGGACCTCTAACCCCTAACTCTACTGTACACCATGGACCTCTAACCCCTAACTCTACACCATGGGCCTCTAACCCCTAACTCTACACCATGGACCTCTAACCCCTAGCTCTACTGTACACCATGGACCTCTAACCCCTAACTCTACACCATAGGCCTCTAACCCCTAGCTCTACTGTACACCATGGACCTTTAACCCCTAACTCTACTGTACACCATGGACCTTTAACCCCTAACTCTACTGTACACCATGGACCTCTAACCCCTAACTCTACTGTACACCATGGACCTCTAACCCCTAACTCTACACCATGGGCCTCTAACCCCTAGCTCTACTGTACACCATGGACCTTTAACCCCTAACTCTACTGTACACCATGGACCTCTAACTCTATTGTACACCATGGACCTTTAACCCCCAACTCTACTGTACACAATGGACCTTTAACCCCTAACTCTACTCTACACCATGGACCTCTAACCCCTAACTCTACTGTACACCATGGACCTCTAACCCCTAACTCTACTGTACACCATGGACCTCTAACCCCTAACTATACTGTACACCATGGACCTCTAACCCCTAACTCTACTGTACACCATGGACCTCTAACCCCTAACTCTACTGTACACCATGGACCTCTAACCCCTAACTATACTGTACACCATGGACCTCTAACCCCTAACTCTACTGTACACCATGGACCTCTAACCCCTAACTCTACTGTACACCATGGACCTCTAACCCCTAGCTCTACTGTACACCATGGACCTCTAACCCCTAGCTCTACTGTACACCATGGACCTCTAACCCCTAACTCTACTGTACACCATGGACCTCTAACCCCTAACTTTACTGTACACCATGGACCTCTAACCCCTAACTCTACACCATGGGCCTCTAACCCCTAACTCTACACCATGGACCTCTAACCCCTAGCTCTACTGTACACCATGGACCTCTAACCCCTAACTCTACACCATAGGCCTCTAACCCCTAGCTCTACTGTACACCATGGACCTTTAACCCCTAACTCTACTGTACACCATGGACCTTTAACCCCTAACTCTACTGTACACCATGGACCTCTAACCCCTAACTCTACTGTACACCATGGACCTCTAACCCCTAACTCTACACCATGGGCCTCTAACCCCTAGCTCTACTGTACACCATGGACCTTTAACCCCTAACTCTACTGTACACCATGGACCTCTAACACCTAACTCTACTGTACACCATGGACCTTTAACCCCTAACTCTACTGTACACCATGGACCTCTAACCCCTAACTCTACTGTACACCATGGACCTCTAACCCCTAACTCTACTGTACACCATGGACCTCTAACCCCTAACTCTACTGTACACCATGGACCTCTAACCCCTAACTCTACTGTACACCATGGACCTCTAACCCCTAACTCTACACCATGGACCTCTAACCCCTAACTCTACACCATGGGCCTCTAACCCCTAGCTCTACTGTACACCATGGACCTTTAACCCCTAACTCTACTGTACACCATGGACCTCTAACCCCTAACTCTACTGTACACCATGGACCTCTAACTCTATTGTACACCATGGACCTTTAACCCCCAACTCTACTGTACACAATGGACCTTTAACCCCTAACTCTACTCTACACCATGGACCTCTAACCCCTAACTCTACTGTACACCATGGACCTCT
Organism: Oncorhynchus masou masou; assembly: GCF_036934945.1. NCBI lineage: Eukaryota > Metazoa > Chordata > Actinopteri > Salmoniformes > Salmonidae > Oncorhynchus > Oncorhynchus masou. The sequence goes on along the minus strand of NC_088213.1, from coordinate 2,008,307 downwards.
AACCCCTAACTCTACTGTACACCATGGACCTCTAACCCCTAACTATACTGTACACCATGGACCTCTAACCCCTAACTCTACTGTACACCATGGACCTCTAACCCCTAACTCTACTGTACACCATGGACCTCTAACCCCTAGCTCTACTGTACACCATGGACCTCTAACCCCTAACTCTACTGTACACCATGGACCTCTAACCCCTAACTTTACTGTACACCATGGACCTCTAACCCCTAACTCTACTGTACACCATGGACCTCTAACCCCTAACTCTACACCATGGGCCTCTAACCCCTAACTCTACACCATGGACCTCTAACCCCTAGCTCTACTGTACACCATGGACCTCTAACCCCTAACTCTACACCATAGGCCTCTAACCCCTAGCTCTACTGTACACCATGGACCTTTAACCCCTAACTCTACTGTACACCATGGACCTTTAACCCCTAACTCTACTGTACACCATGGACCTCTAACCCCTAACTCTACTGTACACCATGGACCTCTAACCCCTAACTCTACTGTACACCATGGACCTCTAACCCCTAACTCTACTGTACACCATGGACCTCTAACCCCTAACTCTACTGTACACCATGGACCTCTAACCCCTAACTCTACTGTACACCATGGACCTCTAACCCCTAACTCTACTGTACACCATGGACCTCTAACCCCTAACTCTACTGTACACCATGGACCTCTAACCCCTAACTCTACTGTACACCATGGATCTCTAACCCCTAACTCTAACACTACATATCTACAATACAAAATGTATAATACTGCCATACAACAATATTACCATTTACCTGTGTGTAGAGTTTGTGTGCTAGCGCTTGTATGCATGTCTGTATCTTTGTGTGTGTTTCTCTTCACAGTCCCTGCTTCTCCATAAGGTCTATTTTTACCTTTAAAAAAACATCTGATTCTACTGCTTGGATCAGTTACCTGATGTGGAATAGAGTTCCATATAGTCATGGCTCTATGTTGTACTGTGTGCCTCCCATAGTCTGTTCTGAACTTGTGAAGAGACCTCTGGTGGCATGTCTTGTGGGGCATGCATGAATGTCCGAGCTGTGTGCTAATAGGTCAAATCAAATCAAATCAAATTTTATTTGTCACATACACATGGTTAGCAGATGTTAATGCGAGTGTAGCGAAATGCTTGTGCTTCTAGTTCCGACAATGCAGTAATAACCAACAAGTAATCTAACTAACAATTCCAAAACTACTGTCTTATACACAAGTGTAAGGGGATAAAGAATATGTACATAAAGATATATGAATGAGTGATGGTACAGAGCAGCATAGGCAAGATACAGTAGATGGTATCGAGTACAGTATATACATATGAGATGAGTATGTAAACAAAGTGGCATAGTTAAAGTGGCTAGTGATACATGTATTACATAAAGATGCAGTGGATGATATAGAGTACAGTATATACGTATACATATGAGATGAATAATGTAGGGTATGTACACATTATATTAGGTAGCATTGTTTAAAGTGGCTAGTGATATATATTTTACATAATTTCCCAACAATTCCCATTATTAAAGTGGCTGGAGTTGAGTCAGTGTGTTGGCAGCAGCCACTCAATGTTAGTGGTTGCTGTTTAACAGTCTGATGGCCTTGAGATAGAAGCTGTTTTTCAGTCTCTCGGTCCCAGCTTTGATGCACCTGTACTGACCTCGCCTTCTGGATGATAACGGGGTGAACAGGCAGTGGCTCGGGTGGTTGTTGTCCTTGATGATCTTTATGGCCTTCCTGTAACATCGGGTGGTGTAGGTGTCCTGGAGGGCAGGTAGTTTGCCCCCGGTGATGCGTTGTGCAGACCTCACTACCCTCTGGAGAGCCTTACGGTTGTGGGCGGAGCAGTTGCCGTACCAGGCGGTGATACAGCCCACCAGGATGCTCTCGATTGTGCATCTGTAGAAGTTTGTGAGTGCTTTTGGTGACAAGCCAAATTTCTTCAGCCTCCTGAGGTTGAAGAGGCGCTGCTGCGCCTTCTTCACGATGCTGTCTGTGTGGGTGGACCAATTCAGTTTGTCTGTGATGTGTATGTCGAGGAATTTAAAACTTACTACCCTCTCCACTACTGTTCCATCGATGTGGATAGGGGGGTGTTCCCTCTGCTGTTTCCTGAAGTCCACAATCAACAGCCGGATGAGCTCTATGCAAGGGGATGTGTCTTTCTGCATTAGGCAAATGGTGGTCACACTAGATACTGACTGGTTTTCTGATCCACGCCTCTACTTTTATTAAAACGCTATCTGTGACCAACAGATACATATCTGTATTCCCAGTCATGTTAAATCAATTTCCTTATTTGAACTGTAACTCATATAAAGCCAACTCCTAGGAACCCAAAGGTTGCGAGTTCGAATCTCATCATGGACAACTTTAGCATTTTAGCTAATCAGAAACTTTTTTGTTGTTGCTATTTTTGAACTCCTTTTAACCTTTTAACCTAACTCCTAAATCTAACCTAACCCCTAACCCCAGCTAATGTTAGCCAGTTAGTGAATATTAGCTAGATGGAATTCAAATCATACAGGATGTTACGAATTATAATTCATACAATATGTTCCGAATTTGGTAAACGTACACTTGCTGACAGGTGTATAAAATCGAGCACACAGCCATGCAATCTCCATAGACACTCATTGGTAGTAGAATGTCCCGTACTGAAGTGTTCAGTGACTTTTAGCAACAGGTGTGGCTGAAATAGCTGAATCCACTAATTTGAAGGCGTGTCCACATACTTTTGGTCAGATAGTGTACATTTAGCAAATTTGTAACATAAAATACAAAGAAACGGGCGCTCTCTTAACAACAGTCTATTCCTAGGATGCGTGAATTTCAAGTTTGGGGAAGCTACAATTTATCCTACCATTTCTACCGATCTGTTTGCCAGTTATGATTTTCATATGCACATATTTGTGAAACAATTTAATTTCAATTATAACGTATTCATTTCTCATGTGGTTAATAATACAAATCAGGATTAAAATGATAAAAATCAAAAAATGCGAGACCAACAGCCTCTGCCATAATAAATATTATGGACACATTGATTCACTGTGAGCCATTGGCGGCTAAAGAAATGAGAGATGGCCAATGTAGCAGTAGGCCTATAACTTCCATTGTCAACTAAGTAAAAATACATAAATCCGAAAAAATATCCTGATGAAAATGCAGGTTCTTTCAATTGCATTCATCTCTCTACACCGCCTGTCTGCCTCCCTCTCTTTCTATTTGTCTTGACTTGAGCTATCACTACTGAAGTGTAACAAGGTAGCCTATCAAAACAATCAACTGGGTCTTGCCCAATGACTGTATATATGAAGCTCTGGCCAAAGATGTTGCTTACAAACTTGCAACAATGTATCAACTAGCCTATTCAGAGCCCTCAGTTTCCCACCAGTGAGGTCTGGACAGACAGCTGTTTTTGTGCAAAAGGAAATGTTGAGGTATTTTATGACGTTCCACTCGATATATTGTATACTGTGGATTGTTTCAAATCACAAGCCTGTAGGTCTATATACCAAGCCTGTAGGTCTATATACCAAGCCTGTAGGTCTATATACCAAGCCTGTAGGTCCATATACCAAGCCTGTAGGTCTATATACCAAGCCTGTAGGTCTATATACCAAGCCTTCGACATGGGCAGTGTGTGTGGCAAGCCTGTAGGTCTATATACCAAGCCTGTAGGTCTATATACCAAGCCTGTAGGTCTATATACCAAGCCTGTAGGTCTATATACCAAGCCTGTAGGTCTATATACCAAGCCTGTAGGTCCATATACCAAGCCTGTAGGTCTATATACCAAGCCTGTAGGTCTATATACCAAGCCTGTAGGTCTATATACCAAGCCTGTAGGTCTATATACCAAGCCTGTTGGTCTATATACCAAGCCTGTAGGTCTATATACCAAGCCTGTAGGTCTATATACCAAGCCTTCGACATGGGCAGTCTGTGTGGCAAGCCTGTAGGTCTATATACCAAGCCTGTTGGTCTATATACCAAGCCTGTAGGTCCATATACCAAGCCTGTAGGTCCATATACCAAGCCTGTAGGTCTATATACCAAGCCTGTAGGTCTATATACCAAGCCTGTAGGTCTATATACCAAGCCTGTAGGTCTATATACCAAGCCTGTAGGTCCATATACCAAGCATGTAGGTCTATATACCAAGCCTTCGACATGGGCAGTGTGTGTGGCAAGCCTGTAGGTCTATATACCAAGCCTGTAGGTCTATATACCAAGCCTGTAGGTCTATATACCAAGCCTGTAGGTCTATATACCAAGCCTGTAGGTCCATATACCAAGCCTGTTGGTCCATATACCAAGCCTGTAGGTCTATATACCAAGCCTGTAGGTCTATATACCAAGCCAGTAGGTCTATATACCAAGCCTGTAGGTCTATATACCAAGCCTGTAGGTCCATATACCAAGCCTGTAGGTCTATATACCAAGCATGTAGGTCTATATACCAAGCCTTCGACATGGGCAGTGTGTGTGGCAAGCCTGTAGGTCTATATACCAAGCCTGTAGGTCTATATACCAAGCCTGTAGGTCTATATACCAAGCCTGTAGGTCTATATACCAAGCCTGTAGGTCTATATACCAAGCCTGTAGGTCTATATACCAAGCATGTAGGTCTATATACCAAGCCTTCGACATGGGCAGTGTGTGTGGCAAGCCTGTAGGTCTATATACCAAGCCTGTTGGTCTATATACCAAGCCTGTAGGTCTATATACCAAGCCTGTAGGTCTATATACCAAGCCTGCGACATGGGCAGTGTGTGTGGCAAGCCTGTAGGTCTATATACCAAGCCTGTAGGTCCATATACCAAGCCTGTAGGTCTATATACCAAGCATGTAGGTCTATATACCAAGCCTTCGACATGGGCAGTGTGTGTGGCAAGCCTGTAGGTCTATATACCAAGCCTGTAGGTCTATATACCAAGCCTGTAGGTCTATATACCAAGCCTGTAGGTCTATATACCAAGCCTGTTGGTCTATATACCAAGCCTGTAGGTCAATATACCAAGCCTGTAGGTCTATATACCAAGCCTGTAGGTCTATATACCAAGCCTGCGACATGGGCAGTGTGCGTGGCAAGCCTGTAGGTCTATATACCAAGCCTGTTGGTCTATATACCAAGCCTGTAGGTCTATATACCAAGCCTGTAGGTCTATATACCAAGCCTGCGACATGGGCAGTGTGTGTGGCAAGCCTGTAGGTCTATATACCAAGCCTGTAGGTCCATATACCAAGCCTGCGACATGGGCAGTGTGTGTGGCAAGCCTGTAGGTCTATATACCAAGCCTGTAGGTCTATATACCAAGCCTGCGACATGGGCAGTGTGTGTGGCAAGCCTGTAGGTCTATATACCAAGCCTGTAGGTCCATATACCAAGCCTGTAGGTCTATATACCAAGCATGTAGGTCTATATACCAAGCCTTCGACATGGGCAGTGTGTGTGGCAAGCCTGTAGGTCTATATACCAAGCCTGTAGGTCTATATACCAAGCCTGTAGGTCTATATACCAAGCCTGTAGGTCTATATACCAAGCCTGTAGGTCTATATACCAAGCCTGTAGGTCTATATACCAAGCCTGTAGGTCTATATACCAAGCCTGTAGGTCTATATACCAAGCCTGTAGGTCTATATACCAAGCCTGCGACATGGGCAGTGTGCGTGGCAAGCCTGTAGGTCTATATACCAAGCCTGTTGGTCTATATACCAAGCCTGTAGGTCTATATACCAAGCCTGTAGGTCTATATACCAAGCCTGCGACATGGGCAGTGTGCGTGGCAATAGGCCTCGCTGATTATTGAGATGCAGCTGTCTGTGAAAAGCAATGCATCTAAAATATGAATGAAGATGATATGCCTTCAGTATCATTTGAAATGTTGAGATGAGAAGAAGAGGAGGGTTGTAAGCGAAGATATTGGTGCTTCTCTTTCCAGAATGTGTTCATATCTCCAGAATGTGTTCATATCTCCAGAATGTGTTCATATCTCCAGAATGTGTTCATATCTCCAGAATGTGTTCGTATCTCCAGAATGTGTTCGTATCTCCAGAATGTGTTCGTATCTCCAGAATGTGTTCGTATCTCCAGAATGTGTTCGTATCTCCAGAATGTGCTCGTATCTCCAGAATGTGCTCGTATCTCCAGAATGCGTTGAGCTGTCTCCCCCTAATTCTTGCGCATTCATTGTTTTATTGTGTTAATTGTTTGCCCTTTGATTGATTATTTTGATCAATTCCCCATTACATATGTCACCAGTAGTAAATGTACCCTTAATCCCCGTAATTTGGTTACATACATTTCTGTTAATGCATGAATTAATTAGTCCTACAGTCATTTACTGTGAAGTCAGAGTGGAAAGGATGTTTGCAGAGTTCATAACCTGCTACACTTGTGAGAAACAAGTTTTGGTTTATTTCATACCATAGTTTATGAGTGTGGTCAATATTTTCCTTGTTTTTTTTTTGCAAGGAGCACTCCATGTGAACAATGAGCATGTGTCTGGTTTCTCTGCTCTGTTGAGAGAGCACACACATTAGCATGCATAGGCTAACTGGATGTCTGCTTTTTGATTGTCTTTACTCACCACCATGAACATGCTGAGGTTCCCAGCCATTTTTTTATTTACCTCACAAAGTCAATGAAGTCTGTTTATTTTTATCCATTATGAATGATTATAGTTCCTCGCAGTATTTGAAAAATTGTTCCAACACTCTCCCCTCAAATAATCACCAGACCTCGGTGTGAAAGAGAAAAATGTTATGCTCTGAGCTTTAAAAGAAGCTGATGATCCTCTGTGGCTATGCAAAAGTATGTGGACACCTCTTCAAATTAGTGGAATCGGCTATTTCAGCCACACCTGTTGCTGACAGGTTTATAAAATCGAGCACACAGTCATGCAATCTCCATAGACAAACATTGGCTGTAGAATGGCCTTACTGAAGAGCTCAGTGACTTTCAACATAGCACCATCATAGGATGCAACCTTTCCAACAAGTCAGTTTGTCAAATGTCTGCCCTGCTAGAGCTGCCCCGGTCAACTGTAAGGGCTGTTATTGTGAAGTGGAAACATCTGGGAGCAACAGCACCTCAGCCGTGGTCACAAGCTCACCGAATGGGATCGCTGAGGTGCATAAAAACTGTCTGTTCTCTGTTGCAAACACTCACTACCGAGTTCCAGACTGCCTCTGGAAGCAACGTCAAGCACATTAACTGTTAATCGGGAGCTTCATGAGCAGCTGCACACAAGCCTAAGATCACCATGCGCAATGCCAAGCGTCGGCTGGAGTGGTGTAAAGCTCGCTGCCATTGGATTCCTTCGCAGTGGAAACGCTTTTTCTGGAGTGATGAATCACCATCTGGCAGTCCGACGAACGAATCTGGATTTGGCAGATGTCAGGAGAACGCTGCCTGCCCGAATGCAACGTGTCAACTGTAAAGTTTGGTGTAGGAGGAATAATGGTCTGGGCTGTTTTTCATGGTTCGGGCTATGCCACTTAGTTCCAGTGAACATATATTTTTATTTTTACCCCCCTTTTCAATCTTGTGTCAGAGGTGAAGGTGGAGTCATGCGTTCCGTTCAACTGGTGACTGAGGTGAGCCTGCAGGCGCCTAGCCCGCCACAAGGAGTCATTATAGCGTGATTAGCCAAGTAAAGCCCCCTGGCCAAACCCTCCCCTAACCTGGATGATGCTAGGCCAATTGTGTGCCGTCCTATGGGACTCCCGTCCACGGCCGGTTGTGGCACAGCCCGGGAATGAACCCAGGTCTGTAGTAACGCCTCAGATCTGTAGCTGCGCCACTCGGGAGGCCCCAGTAAAGGGAAATCTTAACGCTACAGAATACAACGACATTCTAGACAATTCTGTGCTTCCATCTTTGGCAACAGTTTGAGGAAGGCCATTTCCTGTTTCAGCATGACAATGCCCTGTGCACAAAGCGAGATCCATACAGAAATTGTTTATAGATCTGTGTGGAAGAACTTGACTGGCCTGCACAGAGCCCTGACCTCAACCCAATCGAAAACCTTTAGGATGAATTGGAACGCCAACTGCGAGCCAGACCTAATTGCCCAACATTAGTGCCCGACCTCACTAATGCTCTTGTGGCTGAATGATAGCAAGTCCTTGCAACATTGTTCCAACATCTAGTGGAAAGCCTTCCCAGAAGAGTGGAGGCTATTATAGCTGCAAAGGGGGGACCAACTCCATATTAAAGCCTTCCCAGAAGAGTAGAGGCTGTTATAGCTGCAAAGGGGGGACCAACTCCATATTAAAGCCTTCCCAGAAGAGTGGAGGCTGTTATAGCTGCAAAGGGGGGACCAACTCCATATTAAAGCCTTCCCAGAAGAGTGGAGGCTGTTATAGCTGCAATGGGGGGACCAACTCCATATTAAAGCCTTCCCAGAAGAGTGGAGGCTGTTATAGCTGCAATGGGGGACCAACTCCATATTAAAGCCTTCCCAGAAGAGTGGAGGCTGTTATAGCTGCAAAGGGGGACCAACTCCATATTAAAGCCTTCCCAGAAGAGTGGAGGCTGTTATAGCTGCAATGGGGGGACCAACTCCATATTAAAGCCTTCCCAGAAGAGTGGAGGCTGTTATAGCTGCAAAGGGGGGACCAACTCCATATTAAAGCCTTCCCAGAAGAGTGGAGGCTGTTATAGCTGCAATGGGGGGACCAACTCCATATTAAAGCCTTCCCAGAAGAGTAGAGGCTGTTATAGCTGCAAAGGGGGGACCAACTCCATATTAAAGCCTTCCCAGAAGAGTGGAGGCTGTTATAGCTGCAAAGGGGGGACCAACTCCATATTAAAGCCTTCCCAGAAGAGTGGAGGCTGTTATAGCTGCAAAGGGGGGACCAACTCCATATTAAAGCCTTCCCAGAAGAGTGGAGGCTGTTATAGCTGCAAAGGGGGGACCAACTCCATATTAAAGCCTTCCCAGAAGAGTGGAGGCTGTTATAGCTGCAATGGGGGGGACCAACTCCATATTACTTTTGGTCATGTAGTGTTATTTTTAGTGATTTTATTTATTTCTGTATAGACCGGAGTAATTATATAATTTTGGCAACTGTATTTCATTTTACTTTGCAGGCACCCCAACCAAACACATATACCCACTCCTCTCCTCTCCTCCATCCTCATTAAATGTGTTGTATTGTTCCAGCTGGTCCTGTCTAACGTGGACGTGGAGCTGAAGTATTATGACCTTGGTCTGCCGTGCCGCAACCAGACAGACGACCAGGTCACCATTGACTCGGCCATCGCCACCATGAAGTACAACGTGGCTGTCAAGTGTGCCACCATCACCCCGGATGAAGCCAGAGTCGATGGTATCTACTTTAATCACAGAAATACATTCTCTGGTTAGAAATAAATCATACATCCACAAGATGGATATTTGAATCCCAGGGGATAATACTTATTCAAGTGTTTCTATAAATATTTGTTTGACCATGGTTTCAGTGTCAGGAGGTAGATCAGTACTGCAGTTTGACAGTTAACAGCTTAACTCCCGTCAGGCCTTCATCCATGACCCTTACTCCTCAGAGGAAGAGTCAGGGTTAGATAGATAGTTAGTTACCTGGGCTAGATGTAGTAAGGTCAGGGTTAGGTAGATAGTTACCTGGGCTAGGTGTAGTAGGGTTAGATATACACTACCGTTCAAAAGTTTGGGGTCACTTAGAAATGTCCTTGTTTTTTTTTAAAGAAAAGCACTTTTTTTAATCTATTGAAATAACATCAAATTTATCAGAAATTCAGTCTAGACATTGTTAATGTTGTAAATAACTATTGTAGCTGGAAACGGCTGATTTTTTTATGGAACATCTACATAGGCGCACAGAGGCCCATTATCAGCAACCATCACTCCTGTGTTCCAATGCCACGTTGTGTTAGCTAATCCAAGTTTATCCTTTTAAAAGGCTAATTGATCATTAGAAAACCCTTTTCCAATTACGTTAGCACAGCTGAAACTGTTGTTTTGATTAAAGAAGCAATACAACTGGCCTTCTTTAGACTAGTTAAGTATCTGGAGCATCAGCATTTGTGGGTTCGATTACTGGCTCAAAATGGCCAGAAACAAAGCACTTTCTTCTGAAACTCGTCAGTCTATTTTTGATCTCAGAAATGAAGGCTATTCCATGCGAGAAATTGCCAAGAACTGAAGATCTTGTACAATGCAATACAATACTATTCCCTTCACAGAACAGCACAAACTGGCCCTAACCAGAATAGAAAGAGGAGTGGGAGGCCCCGGTGCACAACTGAGCAAGAGGACAAGTACATTAGAGTGTCTAGTTTGAGAAACAGACGCCTCACGTCCTCAACTGGCAGCTTCATTAAATAGTACCCGCAAAACACCAGTCTCTACGTCAACAGTGAAGAGGTGACTCCGGGATGATAGTTGTAGTGTATAGTTACCTGGGCTAGATGTAGTATGGTCAGGGTTAGACAGGTTAGATAGATAGTTAGTTACCTGGGATAGATGTAGTAAGGTCAGGGTTAGATAGTTAGTTAGTTAGTTAGTTACCTGGGCTAGGTGTAGTAAGGTCAGGGTTAGATAGTTGGTTAGTTAGTTACCTGGGCTAGGTGTAGCTGGGTTAGATATATAGTTACCTGGGCTAGATGTAGTAAGGTCAGGGTTAGAGTTATGGTTAGGTCTAATAGGTTAACTCAGGCCTCCATCTCTAACCCTAACAGAGTTCAAGCTGAAGAAGATGTGGAAGAGTCCCAACGGAAGCATCAGGAACATTCTGGGCGGAACCGTCTTCCGAGAGCCGATCATCTGCAAGAACATTCCCCGTCTGGTCCCTGGTTGGACGCAGCCAATAACGATCGGCAGACACGCCTTTGGTGACCAGGTAGATAAGTAACATACAATACGTGTTTTAGATTAGATTTGTATTCAATCACAGAGCATGTGAGGAATGTTCTGTTGATGATGTTTGTTGTTGTGTTGTTCCACAGTACAGAGCCACAGACTTTGTGATCACCAAGCCAGGGAAGTTTAAGATGGTGTTCACCCCAGCTGACGGCAGCAAGGGGAGTGAGTGGGAGGTCTTTGACTTCGTCTCAGGAGGCTGTGGGTTGGGCATGTACAATACTGATGAGGTGAGCAGGCTGTATATTACACTTTATTTTCCATCAAAGGAATGAAATTTGCCTTTGACATTAAAGAACATAAACTGAGCAAAAATATAAACGCAACATGTAAAGTGTTGGTCCCATGTTTTATGAGCTGAAATAAAAGATCTCAGAAATGTTCTCTATGCACAAAAAGCTTATTTCTCTCAAATTTGGTGGACAAATGTGTTTACATCCCCGTTAGTGAGCTCTTCTCCTTTGCCAAGATAATCCATCTACCTGACAGGTGTGGAAAATAAAGAAGCTGATTAAACGGCATAATCATTACACAGGTGCACCTTGTGCTGGAGACAATTAAAGGCCACTTTAAAATGTGCACTTTTGTCACACAACACAATGCCACAGAGCGTGCAATTGGCATGCTGACTGCAGGAATGTTGCCAGGGAATTTAATGTTAATTTCTCTACCATAAGCCTCCTCCAACATCGGTTTAGAGAATTTGGCAGTACATTCAACCGGCCTCATAACCGCAGACCACGTGTAAACCACGGCAGCCCAGGACCTTCACATCCGGCTTCATCACCAGCTGGATCATCTGAGACCAGCCAGACGGACAGATGATGAAACTGTGGGTTTGCACCACTGAAGAATTTCTGCACAAACTGTTAGAAACGTCTCAGGGAAGCTCATCTTGTGCTCGTCGTCCTCACCAGGGTTTTGACCTGACTGCAGTTCGGCGTCGTAACCGACTTCAGTGGGCAAATGCTCATCTTCGATGGCCACTGGCACGCTGGAGAAGTGTGCTCTTCAGGGATGATTCCCGGTTTGAACTGTACCAGGCAACTGGTAGTGTTTTGTGGGCCAGCGGTTTGCTGATGTCAATGTTGTGAACAGAATGCCCCATGGTGGCGGTGGGCTTATGGTATGGGCAGGCATAAGCTATGGACAATGAACACAATTGCATTTTATTGATGGAAATTTGAATGCACAGAGATACCGTGACTAGATCCTGAGGTCCATTGTCTTGTTATTCATCCTCCACGATCACCTTATGTTTCAGTATGATAATGTACAGCCTGTTTGTCCTGTCCATCACCTTCATGTTTCAGCATGATAATGTACAGCCTGTTTGTCCTGTCCATCACCTCATGTTTCAGTATGATAATGTACAGCCTGTTTGTCCTGTCCATCACCTCATGTTTCAGTATGATAATGTACAGCCTGTTTGTCCTGTCCATCACCTCATGTTTCAGTATGATAATGTACAGCCTGTTTGTCCTGTCCATCACCTCATGTTTCAGTATGATAATGTACAGCCTGTTTGTCCTGTCCATCACCTCATGTTTCAGCATGATAATGTACAGCCTGTTTGTCCTGTCCATCACCTCATGTTTCAGTATGATAATGTACAGCCTGTTTGTCCTGTCCATCACCTCATGTTTCAGTATGATAATGTACAGCCTGTTTGTCCTGTCCATCACCTCATGTTTCAGTATGATAATGTACAGCCTGTTTGTCCTGTCCATCACCTCATGTTTCAGCATGATAATGTACAGCCTGTTTGTCCTGTCCATCACCTCATGTTTCAGTATGATAATGTACAGCCTGTTTGTCCTGTCCATCACCTCATGTTTCAGTATGATAATGTACAGCCTCTTTGTCCTGTCCAGTCCATCACAGGGTTCTAATAGTGTTCTCTGCCATGTCCAGTCCATCACAGGGTTCTAATAGTGTTCTCTGCCATGTCCAGTCCATCACAGGGTTCTAATAGTGTTCTCTGCCATGTCCAGTCCATCACAGGGTTCTAATAGTGTTCTGTCTGTCCTGTCCAGTCTATCACAGGGTTCTAATAGTGTTCTGTCTGTCCTGTCCAGTCCATCACATTGATCTAATACTGTTGTCTGTCATGTCCAGTCTATCACAGGGTTCTAATAGTGTTCTGTCTGTCCTGTCCAGTCTATCACAGGGTTCTAATAGTGTTCTGTCTGTCCTGTCCACTCCATCACATTGATCTAATACTGTTGTCTGTCATGTCCAGTCTATCACAGGGTTCTAATAGTGTTCTGTCTGTCATGTCCACTCCATCACATTGATCTAATACTGTTGTCTGTCATGTCCAGTCCATCACAGGGTTTGCCCACAGCTGTTTCCAGTATGCCATCAATAAGAGGTGGCCTCTATACATGAGCACTAAGAACACCATCCTTAAGTACTACGACGGACGCTTCAAGGATATCTTCCAGGAGATCTTTGAGGAGTAAGACATTCAACTGGCAGCCTACAGTATAGAGTTGCACTGCATTCCACATTTATACTATTCTAGATATAGACTATACCTAACTACTGTAGATATAGTCTATTCACCATATCTATAACTAACTAGATATAGTCTATTCACCATATTTATAACTAGATATAGTCTATTCACCATATTTATAACTAGATATAGTCTATTCACCATATTTATAACTAGATATAGTCTATTCACCATATTTAAAACTAGATATAGTCTATTCACCATATTTATAACTAGATATAGTCTATTCACCATATCTATAACTAACTAGATATAGTCTATTCACCATATTTATAACTAGATATAGTCTATTCACCATATTTAAAACTAGATATAGTCTATTCACCATATTTATAACTAGATATAGTCTATTCACCATATTTATAACTAGATATAGTCTATTCACCATATTTATAACTAGATATAGTCTATTCACCATATTTATAACTAGATATAGTCTATTCACCATATTTATAACTAGATATAGTCTATTCACCATATTTATAACTAGATATAGTCTATTGACCATATTTATAACTAGATATAGTCTGTTCACCATATCTATAACTAACTAGATATAGTCTATTCACCATATTTATAACTAGATATAGTCTATTCACCATATTTATAACTAGATATAGTCTATTCACCATATTTATAACTAGATATAGTCTATTCACCATATTTATAACTAGATATAGTCTATTCACCATATTTATAACTAGATATAGTCTATTCACCATATTTATAACTAGATATAGTCTATTCACCATATTTATAACTAGATATAGTCTATTCACCATATTTATAACTAGATATAGTCTATTCACCATATTTATAACTAGATATAGTCTATTCACCATATTTATAACTAGATATAGTCTATTCACCATATTTATAACTAGATATAGTCTATTTACCATATTTATAACTAGATATAGTCTATTTACCATATTATACCTAACTAGATATAGTCTATTCACCATATTTATAACTAGATATAGTCTATTCACCATATTTATAACTAGATATAGTCTATTCACCATATTTATAACTAGATATAGTCTATTCACCATATTTATAACTAGATATAGTCTATTCACCATATTATTTACATTATAAGTAGATATAGTCTATTCACCATATTTATAACTAGATATAGTCTATTCACCATATTTATAACTAGATATAGTCTATTCACCATATTATACCTAACTAGATATAGTCTATTCACCATATTTATAACTAGATATAGTCTATTCACCATATTTATAACTAGATATAGTCTATTCACCATATTTATAACTAGATATAGTCTATTCACCATATTTATAACTAGATATAGTCTATTCACCATATTTATAACTAGATATAGTCTATTCACCATATTTATAACTAGATATAGTCTATTCACCATATTTATAACTAGATATAGTCTATTCACCATATTTATAACTAGATATAGTCTATTCACCATATTTATAACTAACTAGATATAGTCTATTCACCATATTTATAACTAGATATAGTCTATTCACCATATTTATAACTAGATATAGTCTATTCACCATATTTATAACTAGATATAGTCTATTCACCATATTTATAACTAGATATAGTCTATTCACCATATTTATAACTAGATATAGTCTATTCACCATATTTATAACTAGATATAGTCTATTCACCATATTTATAACTAGATATAGTCTATTCACCATATTTATAACTAGATATAGTCTATTCACCATATTTATAACTAGATATAGTCTATTCACCATATTTATAACTAGATATAGTCTATTCACCATATTATACCTAACTAGATATAGTCTATTCACCATATTTATAACTAGATATAGTCTATTCACCATATTTATAACTAGATATAGTCTATTCACCATATTTATAACTAGATATAGTCTATTCACCATATTTATAACTAGATATAGTCTATTCACCATATTTATAACTAGATATAGTCTATTCACCATATTTATAACTAGATATAGTCTATTCACCATATTATTTACATTATAACTAGATATAGTCTATTCACCATATTTATAACTAGATATAGTCTATTCACCATATTTATAACTAGATATAGTCTATTCACCATATTATACCTAACTAGATATAGTCTATTCACCATATTTATAACTAGATATAGTCTATTCACCATATTTATAACTAGATATAGTCTATTCACCATATTTATAACTAGATATAGTCTATTCACCATATTTATAACTAGATATAGTCTATTCACCATATTTATAACTAGATATAGTCTATTCACCATATTTATAACTAGATATAGTCTATTCACCATATTATACCTAACTAGATATAGTCTATTCACCATATTTATAACTAGATATAGTCTATTCACCATATTTATAACTAGATATAGTCTATTCACCATATTATAACTAGATATAGTCTAACTAGATATAGTCTATTCACCATATTTATAACTAGATATAGTCTATTCACCATATTTATAACTAGATATAGTCTATTCACCATATTTATAACTAGATATAGTCTATTCACCATATTATACCTAACTAGATATAGTCTATTCACCATATTTATAACTAGATATAGTCTATTCACCATATTTATAACTAGATATAGTCTATTCACCATATTTATAACTAGATATAGTCTATTCACCATATTTATAACTAGATATAGTCTATTCACCATATTTATAACTAGATATAGTCTATTCACCATATTTATAACTAGATATAGTCTATTCACCATATTTATAACTAGATATAGTCTATTCACCATATTTATAACTAGATATAGTCTATTCACCATATTTATAACTAGATATAGTCTAACTAGATATAGTCTATTCACCATATTTATAACTAGATATAGTCTATTCACCATATTTATAACTAGATATAGTCTATTCACCATATTTATAACTAGATATAGTTTATTCAGTATTTATAACTAGATATAGTCTATTCACCATATTTATAACTAGATATAGTGTATTCACCATATTTATAACTAGATATAGTCTATTCACCATATTTATAACTAGATATAGTCTATTCACCATATTTATAACTAGATATAGTCTATTCACCATATTTATAACTAGATATAGTGTATTCACCATATTTATAACTAGATATAGTCTATTCACCATATTTATAACTAGATATAGTCTATTCACCATATTATACATAACTAGATATAGTCTATTCACCATATTTATAACTAGATATAGTCTATTCACCATATTTATAACTAGATATAGTCTATTCACCATATTTATAACTAGATATAGTCTATTCACCATATTTATAACTAGATATAGTCTATTCACCATATTTATAACTAGATATAGTCTATTCACCATATTTATAACTAGATATAGTCTATTCACCATATTTATAACTAGATATAGTCTATTCACCATATTTATAACTAGATATAGTCTATTCACCATATTTATAACTAGATATAGTCTAACTAGATATAGTCTATTCACCATATTTATAACTAGATATAGTCTATTCACCATATTTATAACTAGATATAGTCTATTCACCATATTTATAACTAGATATAGTCTATTCACCATATTTATAACTAGATATAGTCTATTCACCATATTTATAACTAGATATAGTCTATTCACCATATTTATAACTAGATATAGTCTATTCACCATATTTATAACTAGATATAGTCTATTCACCATATTTATAACTAGATATAGTCTATTCACCATATTATACCTAACTAGATATAGTCTATTCACCATATTATACCTAACTAGATATAGTCTATTCACCATATTTATAACTAGATATAGTCTATTCACCATATTTATAACTAGATATAGTCTATTCACCATATTTATAACTAGATATAGTCTATTCACCATATTTATAACTAGATATAGTCTATTCACCATATTTATAACTAGATATAGTCTATTCACCATATTTATAACTAGATATAGTCTATTCACCATATTATTTACATTATAACTAGATATAGTCTATTCACCATATTTATAACTAGATATAGTCTATTCACCATATTTATAACTAGATATAGTCTATTCACCATATTATACCTAACTAGATATAGTCTATTCACCATATTTATAACTAGATATAGTCTATTCACCATATTTATAACTAGATATAGTCTATTCACCATATTTATAACTAGATATAGTCTATTCACCATATTTATAACTAGATATAGTCTATTCACCATATTTATAACTAGATATAGTCTATTCACCATATTTATAACTAGATATAGTCTATTCACCATATTTATAACTAGATATAGTCTATTCACCATATTATATTCACTAACTAGATATAGTCTATTCACCATATTTATAACTAGATATAGTCTATTCACCATATTTATAACTAGATATAGTCTATTCACCATATTATACCTAACTAGATATAGTCTATTCACCATATTTATAACTAGATATAGTCTATTCACCATATTATAACTAGATATAGTCTATTCACCATATTTATAACTAGATATAGTCTATTCACCATATTTATAACTAGATATAGTCTATTCACCATATTTATACCTAACTAGATATAGTCTATTCACCATATTTATAACTAGATATAGTCTATTCACCATATTATAACTAGATATAGTCTATTCACCATATTTATAACTAGATATAGTGTATTCACCATATTTATAACTAGATATAGTGTATTCACCATATTTATAACTAGATATAGTCTATTCACCATATTATACATAACTAGATATAGTCTATTCACCATATTATACATAACTAGATATAGTCTATTCACCATATTATACATAACTAGATATAGTCTATTCACCATATTTATAACTAGATATAGTCTATTCACCATATTATACCTAACTAGATATAGTCTATTCACCATATTTATAACTAGATATAGTCTATTCACCATATTTATAACTAGATATAGTCTATTCACCATATTTATAACTAGATATAGTCTATTCACCATATTTATAACTAGATATAGTCTATTCACCATATTTATAACTAGATATAGTCTATTCACCATATTTATAACTAGATATAGTCTATTCACCATATTTATAACTAGATATAGTCTATTCACCATATTTATAACTAGATATAGTCTATTCACCATATATAGTCTATTCACTAACTAGATATAGTCTATTCACCATATTTATAACTAGATATAGTCTATTCACCATATTTATAACTAGATATAGTCTATTCACCATATTTATAACTAGATATAGTCTATTCACCATATTAATAACTAGATATTGTATATTCACCATATTTATAACTAGATATAGTCTATTCACCATATTTATAACTAGATATAGTCTATTCACCATATTTATAACTAGATATAGTCTATTCACCATATTATACCTAACTAGATATAGTCTATTCACCATATTTATAACTAGATATAGTCTATTCACCATATTTATAACTAGATATAGTCTATTCACCATATTTATAACTAGATATAGTCTATTCACCATATTTATAACTAGATATAGTCTATTCACCATATTTATAACTAGATATAGTCTATTCACCATATTTATAACTAGATATAGTCTATTCACCATATTTATAACTAGATATAGTCTATTCACCATATTTATAACTAGATATAGTATATTCACCATATTTATAACTAGTTCACCATATTTATAACTAGATATAGTCTATTCACCATATTTATAACTAGATATAGTCTATTCACCATATTATACCTAACTAGATATAGTCTATTCACCATATTTATAACTAGATATAGTCTATTCACCATATTTATAACTAGATATAGTCTATTCACCATATTTATAACTAGATATAGTCTATTCACCATATTATACCTAACTAGATATAGTCTATTCACCATATTTATAACTAGATATAGTCTATTCACCATATTTATAACTAGATATAGTCTATTCACCATATTTATAACTAGATATAGTCTATTCACCATATTATACCTAACTAGATATAGTCTATTCACCATATTTATAACTAGATATAGTCTATTCACCATATTTATAACTAGATATAGTCTATTCACCATATTTATAACTAGATATAGTCTATTCACCATATTTATAACTAGATATAGTCTATTCACCATATTTATAACTAGATATAGTCTATTCACCATATTTATAACTAGATATAGTCTATTCACCATATTTATAACTAGATATAGTCTATTCACCATATTTATAACTAGATATAGTCTATTCACCATATTTATAACTAGATATAGTCTATTCACCATATTTATAACTAGATATAGTCTATTCACCATATTTATAACTAGATATAGTCTATTCACCATATTTATAACTAGATATAGTCTATTCACCATATTTATAACTAGATATAGTCTATTCACCATATTTATAACTAGATATAGTCTATTCACCATATTTATAACTAGATATAGTCTATTCACCATATTTATAACTAGATATAGTCTATTCACCATATTTATAACTAGATATAGTCTATTCACCATATTTATAACTAGATATAGTCTATTCACCATATTATAACCTAACTAGATATAGTCTATTCACCATATTTATAACTAGATATAGTCTATTCACCATATTTATAACTAGATATAGTCTATTCACCATATTTATAACTAGATATAGTCTATTCACCATATTTATAACTAGATATAGTCTATTCACCATATTTATAACTAGATATAGTCTATTCACCATATTTATAACTAGATATAGTCTATTCACCATATTATACCTAACTAGATATAGTCTATTCACCATATTTATAACTAGATATAGTCTATTCACCATATTTATAACTAGATATAGTCTATTCACCATATTTATAACTAGATATAGTCTATTCACCATATTATACCTAACTAGATATAGTCTATTCACCATATTTATAACTAGATATAGTCTATTCACCATATTTATAACTAGATATAGTCTATTCACCATATTATACCTAACTAGATATAGTCTATTCACCATATTTATAACTAGATATAGTCTATTCACCATATTTATAACTAGATATAGTCTATTCACCATATTTATAACTAGATATAGTCTATTCACCATATTATACCTAACTAGATATAGTCTATTCACCATATTTATAACTAGATATAGTCTATTCACCATATTTATAACTAGATATAGTCTATTCACCATATTTATAACTAGATATAGTCTATTCACCATATTATACCTAACTAGATATAGTCTATTCACCATATTTATAACTAGATATAGTCTATTCACCATATTTATAACTAGATATAGTCTATTCACCATATTTATAACTAGATATAGTCTATTCACCATATTTATAACTAGATATAGTCTATTCACCATATTTATAACTAGATATAGTCTATTCACCATATTTATAACTAGATATAGTCTATTCACCATATTTATAACTAGATATAGTCTATTCACCATATTTATAACTAGATATAGTCTATTCACCATATTTATAACTAGATATAGTCTATTCACCATATTTATAACTAGATATAGTCTATTCACCATATTTATAACTAGATATAGTCTATTCACCATATTATACCTAACTGGATATAGTCTATTCACCATATTTATAACTAGATATAGTCTATTTACCATATTTATAACTGTCACGTAGAGTAGGCCAGAAGGCTAAACTGGATAACCTAACCTCTATCAAAATAAAAAGATGGCGGAACCGCAAAAGTTCTTCTGTGCAAAGGTGTTTATTTACAAGAGATTCCGGAACAAAAAACAACAGTACTGCCATCAACGTCTACCTTATGGGACAGCTTAAAAACAATGCTGCCCCATCCACAGCTCAATCCAAACTGCCTCTCCATGACTGAAAGAGAGGCTCCTTTTATAACTAGTAGGGCTAGCCCCTAACCCCTCAGAACAATTAACCCTAATTAATTAATCAATTAACAATAGAAACCTACATTTTCCATGAACTAAACATACTAAAGTATATACATTGCAACACGGTTTTAAACAATATCACAACATAACATTTACAACATTACATCACTACTGACAATATCTTTCAATATGCCCATATGCATTAATGAGCCATTTGGGACAGGCACTATAAAGCCAACCCAATTCCCTTAGCTAGGTCCTTTTCCAGCATACCCAGAAGCTACAGAGATGAAGAGAGAGGAACAGAACAAACAAACAATGCGCTCATCCACAACATTGATAAGTATAATAATTATTGTATCTCTCAAATATGAACATTGACAAGTGTGAAATGCATACACCAAGACAGAAGTTAATTTGTGTGTCGACCCACATTGTTAACTTATCTTATAATGGCGCAGGGAGGAGTGATGAATATGTGTGTGCGTTAAAGAACCAAATGCTGCCCGCGGCCAGTGACGGACTTCTACGTCACAATAACTAGATATAGTCTATTTACCATATTATACCTAACTAGATATAGTCTATTCACCATATTTATAACTAGATATAGTCTATTCACCATATTTATAACTAGATATAGTCTATTCACCATATTTATAACTAGATATAGTCTATTTACCATATTTATAACTAGATATAGTCTATTTACCATATTATACCTAACTAGATATAGTCTATTCACCATATTTATAACTAGATATAGTCTATTCACCATATTTATAACTAGATATAGTCTATTCACCATATTTATAACTAGATATAGTCTATTCACCATATTTATAACTAGATATAGTCTATTCACCATATTATACCTAACTAGATATAATCTATTCACCATATTTATAACTAGATATAGTCTATTCACCATATTTATAACTAGATATAGTCTATTCACCATATTTATAACTAGATATAGTCTATTCACCATATTTATAACTAGATATAGTCTATTCACCATATTTATAACTAGATATAGTCTATTCACCATATTATACCTAACTAGATATAGTCTATTCACCATATTTATAACTAGATATAGTCTATTCACCATATTTATAACTAGATATAGTCTATTCACCATATTTATAACTAGATATAGTCTATTCACCATATTTATAACTAGATATAGTCTATTCACCATATTTATAACTAGATATAGTCTATTCACCATATTTATAACTAGATATAGTCTATTCACCATATTTATAACTAGATATAGTCTATTCACCATATTATACCTAACTAGATATAGTCTATTCACCATATTTATAACTAGATATAGTCTATTCACCATATTTATAACTAGATATAGTCTATTCACCATATTTATAACTAGATATAGTCTATTCACCATATTTATAACTAGATATAGTCTATTCACCATATTTATAACTAGATATAGTCTATTCACCATATTATACCTAACTAGATATAGTCTATTCACCATATTTATAACTAGATATAGTCTATTCACCATATTTATAACTAGATATAGTCTATTCACCATATTATACCTAACTAGATATAGTCTATTCACCATATTTATAACTAGATATAGTCTATTCACCATATTTATAACTAGATATAGTCTATTCACCATATTTATAACTAGATATAGTCTATTCACCATATTTATAACTAGATATAGTCTATTCACCATATTATACCTAACTAGATATAGTCTATTCACCATATTTATAACTAGATATAGTCTATTCACCATATTTATAACTAGAATAGTCTATTCACCATATTTATAACTAGATATAGTCTATTCACCATATTTATAACTAGATATAGTCTATTCACCATATTTATAACTAGATATAGTCTATTCACCATATTATACATAACTAGATATAGTCTATTCACCATATTTATAACTAGATATAGTCTATTCACCATATTTATAACTAGATATAGTCTATTCACCATATTTATAACTAGATATAGTCTATTCACCATATTTATAACTAGATATAGTCTATTCACCATATTTATAACTAGATATAGTCTATTCACCATATTTATAACTAGATATAGTCTATTCACCATATCTATAACTAACTAGATAGTCTATTCACCATATTTATAACTAGATATAGTCTATTCACCATATTTATAACTAGATATAGTCTATTCACCATATCTATAACTAACTAGATAGTCTATTCACCATATTTATAACTAGATATAGTCTATTCACCATATTTATAACTAGATATAGTCTATTCACCATATTTATAACTAGATATAGTCTATTCACCATATTTATAACTAGATATAGTCTATTCACCATATTTATAACTAACTAGATATAGTCTATTCACCATATTATAACTAGATATAGTCTATTCACCATATTATAACTAGATATAGTCTATTCACCATATTTATAACTAGATATAGTCTATTCACCATATTTATAACTAGATATAGTCTATTCACCATATTTATAACTAGATATAGTCTATTCACCATATTATAACTAACTAGATATAGTCTATTCACCATATTTATAACTAGATATAGTCTATTCACCATATTTATAACTAGATATAGTCTATTCACCATATTTATAACTAGATATAGTCTATTCACCATATTTATAACTAGATATAGTCTATTCACCATATTTATAACTAGATATAGTCTATTCACCATATTATACCTAACTAGATATAGTCTATTCACCATATTATACCTAACTAGATATAGTCTATTCACCATATTTATAACTAGATATAGTCTATTCACCATATTTATAACTAGATATAGTCTATTCACCATATTTATAACTAGATATAGTCTATTCACCATATTTATAACTAGATATAGTCTATTCACCATATTTATAACTAGATATAGTCTATTCACCATATTATACCTAACTAGATATAGTCTATTCACCATATTTATAACTAGATATAGTCTATTCACCATATTTATAACTAGATATAGTCTATTCACCATATTTATAACTAGATATAGTCTATTCACCATATTTATAACTAGATATAGTCTATTCACCATATTATACCTAACTAGATATAGTCTATTCACCATATTTATAACTAGATATAGTCTATTCACCATATTATAACTAGATATAGTCTATTCACCATATTTATAACTAGATATAGTGTATTCACCATATTTATAACTAGATATAGTGTATTCACCATATTTATAACTAATATAGTCTAGATATAGTCTATTCACCATATTTATAACTAGATATAGTCTATTCACCATATTTATAACTAGATATAGTCTATTCACCATATTTATAACTAGATATAGTCTATTCACCATATTTATAACTAGATATAGTCTATTCACCATATTTATAACTAGATATAGTCTATTCACCATATTTATAACTAGATATAGTCTATTCACCATATTTATAACTAGATATAGTCTATTCACCATATTTATAACTAGATATAGTCTATTCACCATATTTATAACTAGATATAGTCTATTCACCATATTATACCTAACTAGATATAGTCTATTCACCATATTTATAACTAGATATAGTCTATTCACCATATTATACCTAACTAGATATAGTCTATTCACCATATTTATAACTAGATATAGTCTATTCACCATATTTATAACTAGATATAGTCTATTCACCATATTTATAACTAGATATAGTCTATTCACCATATTATACCTAACTAGATATAGTCTATTCACCATATTTATAACTAGATATAGTCTATTCACCATATTATACCTAACTAGATATAGTCTATTCACCATATTTATAACTAGATATAGTCTATTCACCATATTATACCTAACTAGATATAGTCTATTCACCATATTTATAACTAGATATAGTCTATTCACCATATTATACCTAACTAGATATAGTCTATTCACCATATTTATATATATTTATAACTAGATAGATATAACTAGATATAGATATAACTAGATATAGTCAGTTATAGCATCAAGCTCATTAGCATAACGTAACGTTAACTATTTATGAAAATCGCAAATTAAATTAAATGAATGTGCTAGCTCTCAAGCTTAGCCTTTTCTATAAACACTGTCATCTCAGATTTTCAAAATATGCTTTTGAACCATAGCAAACAAGCATTTGTGTAAGAGTATTGATAGCTAGCGTAGCATTTAGCATAGCATTTAGCGGGCAACATTTGCACAAAAACCAGAAAAGGATTCAAATAAAATCATTTACCTTTGAAGAACTTCGGATGTTTTCAATGAGGAGACTCTCAGTTATATAGCAAATTTTCAGTTTTTCCTGAAAGATTCTTTGTGTAGGAGAAATCGCTCCGTTTTGTACATCACGTTTGGGTACCAAAAAAAAACGAAAATTCAGTCATCAAAACTGAATTTCCCTTTGTAGTCTGTAATAGCTTGCAAGCCCTGCCACAACCGACGAGCATCAGAGCTGGTGGAGTAGGATTCAATCTTAGTCCTGTATTGACGCTTTGCCTGTTTGATGGTTCGTCTGAGGGCATAGCGGAATTTCTTATAAGCATTCAGATTAGTGTCAGCTCTCGCCTTTAGCTCGGTGCGGATGTTGCCTCTAATCCATGGCTTCTGGTTGGGATATGGACGCATGACGTCGTCGATGCACTCAACCACACTGCACACTGTCCTAACCCATCTGGACAAGAGGAATACCTATGTGAGAATGCTGTTCATCGACTACAGCTCAGCATTTAACACCATAGTACCCTCCAAACTCCTGGGTCTCGACCCCGCCCTGTGCAACTGGGTACTGAACTTCCTGACGGGCCGCCCCCAGGTGGTGAGGGTAGGTAACAACATCTCCACCCCGCTGATCCTCAACACTGGGGCCCCACAAGGGTGCGTTCTGAGCCCTCTCCTGTACTCCCTGTTCACCCACGACTGCGTGGCCACGCACGCCCCCAACTCAACCATCAAGTTTGCGGACGACACAACAGTGGTAGGCTTGATTACCAACAACGACGAGACGGCCTACAGGGAGGAGGTGAGGGCCCTCGGAGTGTGGTGTCAGGAAAATAACCTCACACTCAACGTCAAGAAAACTAAGGAGATGATTGTGGACTTCAGGAAACAGCAGAGGGAACACCCCCCTATCCACATCGATGGAACAGTAGTGGAGAGGTAGTAAGTTTTAAGTTCCTCGGCGTACACATCACAGACAAACTGAATTGATCCACCCACACAGACAGCATCGTGAAGAAGGCGCAGCAGCGCCTCTTCAACCTCAGGAGGCTGAAGAAATTTGGCTTGTCACCAAAAGCACTCACAAACTTCTACAGATCCACAATCGAGAGCATCCTGTCGGGCTGTATCACCGCCTGGTACGTCAACTGCTCCGCCCACAACCGTAAGGCTCTCCAGAGGGTAGTGAGGTCTGCACAACGCATCACCGGGGGCAAACTACCTGCCCTCCAGGACGCCTACACCACCCGATGTCACAGGAAGGCCATAAAGATCATCAAGGACAACAACCACCCGAGCCACTGCCTGTTCACCCCGCTATCATCCAGAAGGCGAGGTCAGTACAGGTGCATCAAAGCTGGGACCGAGAGACTGAAAAACAGCTTCTATCTCAAGGCCATCAGACTGTTAAACAGCAACCACTAACATTTAGTGGCTGCTGCCAACACACTGACTCAACTCCAGCCACTTTAATAATGGGAATTGATGTAAAATATATCACTAACCACTTTAAACAATGCTACTTAATATAATGTTTACATACCCTACATTATTTATCTCATATGTATACGTATATACTGTACTCTATATCATCTACTGCATCTTTATGTAATACATGTATCACTAGCCACTTTGAACTATGCCACTTTGTTTACATACTCATCTCATATGCATCTTGCCTATGCCGCTCTGTACCATCACTCATTCATATATCTTTATGTACATATTCTTTATCCCTTTACACTTGTGTGTATAAGGTAGTAGTTTTGGAATTGTTAGCTAGATTACTCGTTGGTTGTTACTGCATTGTCGGAACTAGAAGCACAAGCATTTCACTACACTCACATTAACATCTGCTAACCATGTGTATGTGACAATTTTTATTTATTTTTTAATTTCACCTTTATTTAACCAGGTAGGCTAGTTGAGAACAAGTTCTCATTTGCAACTGCGACCTGGCCAAGATAAAGCATAGCAGTGTGAACAGACAACACAGAGTTACACATGGAGTAAACAATTAACAAGTCAATAACACAGTAGAAAAAAAGGGGGAGTCTATATACATTGTGTGCAAAAGGCATGAGGAGGTAGGCGAATAATTACAATTTTGCAGATTAACACTGGAGTGATAAATGATCAGATGGTCATGTACAGGTAGAGATATTGGTGTGCAAAAGAGCAGAAAAATAAATAAATAAAAACAGTATGGGGATGAGGTAGGTGAAAATGGGTGGGCTATTTACCAATAGACTATGTACAGCTGCAGCGATCGGTTAGCTGCTCAGATAGCAGATGTTTGAAGTTGGTGAGGGAGATAAAAGTCTCCAACTTCAGCGATTTTTGCAATTCGTTCCAGTCACAGGCAGCAGAGTACTGGAACGAAAGGCGGCCAAATGAGGTGTTGGCTTTAGGGATGATCAGTGAGATACACCTGCTGGAGCGCGTGCTACGGATGGGTGTTGCCATCGTGACCAGTGAACTGAGATAAGGCGGAGCTTTACCTAGCATGGACTTGTAGATGACCTGGAGCCAGTGGGTCTGGCGACGAATATGTAACGAGGGCCGGCCGACTAGAGCATACAAGTCGCAGTGGTGGGTGGTATAAGGTGCTTTAGTGACAAAACGGATGGCACTGTGATAAACTGCATCCAGTTTGCTGAGTAGAGTGTTGGAAGCAATTTTGTAGATGACATCGCCGAAGTCGAGGATCGGTAGGATAGTCAGTTTTACTAGGGTAAGTTTGGCGGCGTGAGTGAAGGAGGCTTTGTTGCGGAATAGAAAGCCGACTCTTGATTTGATTTTCGATTGGAGATGTTTGATATGAGTCTGGAAGGAGAGTTTACAGTCTAGCCAGACACCTAGGTACTTATAGATGTCCACATATTCAAGGTCGGAACGATCCAGGGTGGTGATGCTAGTCGGTCATGCAGGTGCAGGCAGCGATCGGTTGAAAAGCATGCATTTGGTTTTACTAGCGTTTAAGAGCAGTTGGAGGCCACGGAAGGAGTGTTGTATGGCATTGAAGCTCGTTTGGAGGTTAGATAGCACAGTGTCCAAGGAGGGCCGGAAGTATATAGAATGGTGTCATCTGCGTAGAGGTGGATCAGGGAATCACCCGCAGCAAGAGCAACATCATTGATATATACAGAGAAAAGAGTCGGCCCGAGAATTGAACCCTGTGGCACCCCCACAGAGACTGCCAGAGGACCGGACAGCATGCCCTCCGATTTGACACACTGAACTCTGTCTGCAAAGTAATTGGTGAACCAGGCAAGGCAGTCATCCGAAAAACCGAGGCTACTGAGTCTGCCGATAAGAATATGGTGGTTGACAGTCGAAAGCCTTGGCCAGGTCGATGAAGACGGCTGCACAGTACTGTCTTTTATCGATGGCGGTTATGATATCGTTTAGTACCTTGACTGTGGCTGAGGTGCACCCGTGACCGGCTCGGAAACCAGATTGCACAGCGGAGAAGGTACGGTGGGATTCGAGATGGTCATAAAATTTGATTTGATTTGATGAAGCTGGTGACTGATTTGATATACTGCTAAATGCCATTGGATGAATCATGGAACATATTCCAGTCTGTGCTAGCAAAACAGTCCTGTAACGTAGCATCCCCTTCATCTGAGCACTTCCATATTGAGCAAGTCACTGGTACTTCCTGCTTTAGCTTTTGCTTGTAAGCAGGAATTAGGGGGATATAATTATGGTCAGATTTGCCAAATGGAGCGTGAGGGAGAGCTTTGTACATGTCTCTGTGTGTGGAGTAAAGGTGGTGTAGAGTTTTTTTCCCTCTGGTTAAACATGTGACATGCTGGTAGAAATTAGGTAAACGGATTTAAGTTTGCCTGCATTAAAGTCACCGGCCACTAAGAGCGCGGCTTCTGGATGAGCATTTTCTTCTTTGCTTATGGCCTTACAGCTCGTTGAGTCCATTCTTAGTGCCATCATCGGTTTGTGGTGGTAAATAGACAACTGCGAAAAATATAGATGAAAACTCTCTTGGTAGATAGTGTGGTCTACAGCTTATCATTAGGTACTCTACCTCAGGTGAGAAATACCTCGAGACTACCTTAATGTTAGACATCGCGCACCAGCTGTTATTGACAAATAGACACACACCTTACCTGACATAACTGTTCTGTCCTGCCGATGTACGGAAAACCGAGCCAAATTTATATTATCGTTGTCGTCGTTCAGCCATGACTCAATGAAACATAAGATACAACAATGTTAATGTCCCATTAGTCTCGAACGGAGCTCATCCAGTTTATTCTCCAGTGATTGCACGATGGCCAATAGAACGGATGGTAGAGGTGGGTAACCCAGTAGCCAACGAATTCTCACAAGGCACCCTGATCTGCACCCATGTTATTTCCTTCCTTTCTTCGTGTGAATAAAAGGGATTTTGGCCTTGTCTGAGAGCAACATTATGTCCTTCACGTCAGACTCATTAAAGAAAAAAATTTCATCCAGTTTGAGGTGAGTAATCACTGTTCTGATATCGAGAAGCTCTTTTCGGCCATAAGAGACGGTAGCATCAGCATTATGTACAAAATAAGTTACAAACAATGAGAAAAAAACACAAAATAGCCCAATTGGTTAGGAGCCTGTAAAACGGCAGCCATCCCCTCTGGCGCCATTTTCTCATCATTCTGTACCATGCTGAAATTCCATGATACGAATTGAATAGAGGCCACAGTCTATTCACCATAAAAAGATCACATAAAAACCATATAAAGTTATTGACATGCTAAAGTGGCTTGCCAAGGTAGACAGTATCATTCCTTGCTGATTCCTCCCCAGTGTTAACAGTAAATCTAGGCCTGCTGTAAAAGCTCCCCTGTGTTCTCTACAGGAACTACAAGCCAGAGTTTGACAGGCTGAAGATCTGGTACGAGCACCGTCTCATTGATGACATGGTGGCACAAGTCCTCAAGTCCTCCGGAGCCTTCGTCTGGGCCTGCAAGAACTACGATGGAGACGTTCAGTCTGACATATTGGCTCAAGGTGAGACCAACACTAATATATAATATACTGTATATACAGTACCAGTCAAAAGTTTGGACGCCTACTCATTCAAGGGTTTTTCTTGATTTTTACGATTTTCTACATTGTAAAATAATAGTGAAGACATAAAAACTATAAAATAACACATATGAAATCATGTAGTAACCAAAAAAGTGTTAAACAAATCTAAATATATTTTATATTTAAAATTCTTTAAAGTAGCCAACCTTTGACCTGACAACAGCTTTGCACACTCTTGGCATTCTCAAAACCATCAAGCGCTATGATGAAACTGGCTCTCATGAGGACCGCCACAGGAATGGAAGACCCAAAGTTAGCTCTGCTGCAGAGGACCTGTTCATAAATGCTTTACAGAGTTCAAGTAACAGACACATCTCAACATCAACTGTTCAGAGGAGACTGCTTGAATCAGGCCTTCATGGTCGAATTGCTGCAATGAAATCACTACTAAAGGACACCAATAAGAGACTTGCTTGGGCCAA
Organism: Oncorhynchus masou masou; assembly: GCF_036934945.1. Lineage (NCBI taxonomy): Eukaryota > Metazoa > Chordata > Actinopteri > Salmoniformes > Salmonidae > Oncorhynchus > Oncorhynchus masou. Next base: position 1,977,138 of record NC_088213.1, on the reverse strand, counting down.
GAAACATGAGCAATGGACATTGGACAGATTTGGACATTAGACCATTGGAAATCTGTCCTTTGGTCTCATGAGTCTAAATTTGAGATTTTTGGTTCCAACCGCCGTGTGTTTGTGAGACGCAGAGTAGGTGAACGTAGGATCTCCACATGTGTGGTTCACACCGTGAAGCATGGAGGAGGAGGTGTGATGGTGCTTTGCTTGTGACACTGTCAGTGATTTATTTAAAATTCAAGGCACACTTAACCAGCATGACTACCTCAGCATTCTACAGCAATACGCCATCCCATCGTGTTTGTGCTTAGTGGGAGAATTATTTGTTTTTTAACAGGACAGTGACCCAACACAGCTCCACACTGTGTAAGGGTTATTTGACCAAGGAGAGTATTGGAGTGCTGCATCAGATGACGTGGCCTCCACAATCATCTGACCTCAACCCAATTGAGATGGTTTGGGATAAGTTGGACCGCAGAGTGATGGAAAAGCAGCCAACAAGTGCTCTATTTTGATTTAACACTTTTTTGGTTACTACATGATTCCATATGTTTTATTTAACAGTTTTAATGTCTTCACTAATATTTTACAATGTATTTTTTTTTTTACAAATAAAGAAAAACCCTTGAATGAGTAGGTGTGTGCAAACTTTTGACAGGTACTGTACATACAGTAATAATATATAATGATAATAAAACCATAATGGAATTGTTCAGTCTGACATACTGGCCCAATGTGAGACCAACACTAATATATAATATACTGTTTATACATACAGTAATATAGTTATTATTATGAAAACGTTCAGTCTGACATACTGGCCCAATGTGAGACCAACACTAATATATAATATACTGTTTATACATACAGTAATATAGTTATTATTATTATGAAAACGTTCAGTCTGACATACTGGCCCAATGTGAGACCAACACTAATATATAATATACTGTTTATACATACAGTAATATAGTTATTATTATTATGAAAACGTTCAGTCTGACATACTGGCCCAATGTGAGACCAACACTAATATATAATATACTGTTTATACATACAGTAATATAGTTATTATTATTATGAAAACGTTCAGTCTGACATACTGGCTCAAGGTGAAACCACAGTCTAACTGTACATACATATGTTCCAATCATCGTCCAATATAATCTCATATTTTTTATTGCTGAGAAAGGTCCACCTTGTAGCTAGCAGGAGTCCTCTTAGTATAATCACATCAGAAAGTCTGGATGTACAGTTCCTTCAGAAAGTGTTCACACCCCTTGACTTTTTACACATTTTGTAGAGTTACAGCCTGAATTTAAAATGAATACAATTTCGATGTTGTATCACTGGCCTACACACAATACCCCATATTGTCAAAGTGGAATTATGTTTTTTGAGATATAAAAAAATAAATTAAAAATTAAAAGTTTAAATGTGACTGACCAGCTCAAATCGGTCTTATGTAGCAAAATTAGATTTTTTTAATTTATTTTTACATTGGATAAAAGTAGATACTCAGAGCTACAAAATGGTATTTCATACACTTCATCTGCTTTGAATGTTGATTAACTTGTAAAGTCACTTTTGAGAAAAGGGCCTTTGAATATTTTGGTACCTACTGGAGAGCTCTCCTTTGTCTTCACCCATTCAACATTGGTCACAGTGAGTTGTGTAGTAAAGATGAAGACTAAAAGGGGTAGTAGCCGACATCAAGGAACAATTCCAGTTAAACAGAAAGTGTCCAGATAAAAACATGTTATAAATATTCGATGACACTTACCCAGACACACTGGTCTAAATTGATGGGTCATGTGAATGAAATGCCATAACCCCCAGCCACATCCCCCAGCCACATCTAAATTATCATACTTGAGTAAAAGTATAAATAATTTCAAATTCCTTATATTAAGCCAGACAGCACAATTGTAGTTTATCTTTTGACAGCCAGGGGAACAATGTACTCTAGTATCAAAAGTAAAAGTAAAAATATAAACTATTTCAAATTCCTTATTATTAAGCAAACCAGACGGCACAATTGTATTTTTGTTGTACTTTTATTGCCGGATAGCCAGGGGCTCCATCACTCAGACATGATTTACAAACAAGGCATGTGTTTCGTGAGTCTGCCACACCAGTGGCAGTAGGGATGACCAGGGATGTTCTCTTGATAAGTGTGTGAATTGGACAAGTTTCCTGTCAAAATGTAACGAGTACTTTTGGGTGTCAAGGAAAATGTATGGAGTAAAAAGTACATTATTTTCTTTACGAATGTAGTGAAGCAAAAGTTGCCAAAAATGTAAATAGTAAAGTAATGTACAGATACCACAAAAAACTACATAAGTCGTACTTTAAAGTATTTTTACACTGATGCCCAAAGGGTAGCCTTTTAAAGAATTTCATGGCTACAGACGTGAGTGCTACGGGTCAGTAGTCATTTAGGCAGGTTACCTTGGTGTTCTTGGGCACAGGGACTATGGTAGTCTGCTTGAAACTTGTTGGTATTACAGACTCAGACAGGGAGAGGTTGAAAATGTCAGTGAAGACACTTGCCAGTTGGTCAGCGCATGCTCGGAGTATGTATGTGCATCGACGTCCTCGATGCACTTATTGATAAAGCCAGTGACTGATGTGGTGTATTCCTCAATGTCACCGGAAGAATCCCTTAACATATTCCTGTCTGTACTAGCAAAACAGTCCTGTAGCTTAGCATCTGCTTCATGTGACCACTATTTTATAGACCAAGTTACTGGTGCTTCCTGCTTTAATTTTTGCTTGTAAGCAGGAATCAGGAGGATAGAGTTATGGTCATATTTGCCAAATGGAGGGCGAGGGAGAGCTTTGTACGTGGCTCTGTGTGTGGAGTAAAGGTGGTCTAGAATTTTGTTTCCCCTTGGTTGCACATTTAACATGCTGATAGAAATGAGGGAAACAGAATTAATTTTCCCTGCATTAAAGTCCCCGGTCACTAGGAGCGCCGCCTCTGGAGGAGTGCTTTTCTGTTTGCTTATGGTGGAATACAGCTAATTTATTGTGGTTTTAGTGCCAGCCTCGGTCTGTGGTGGTATGTAAACAGCTACGAAAAATACATGAAAACTCTAGAGGTAGATAGTGCGGTCTACAGTTTATCATGCATGAGATAGTCTATCTCAGGCGAGCAAAACCTTGAGACTTCCTTAGATATTGTGCACCAGCTATTGTTTACAAATTACAAATGTATTACCAGAAGCTGCTGTTCTAACCCGCCAGTTGTATGTTCTTAATATCGTCGTTCAGCCACGACTCGGTGAAACATAAGATATTTCAGTTATAAATGTCCTGTAGGTAAGATGTACGTGTTTTCAGTTTGTTAGATTTATTTTCCCAGCGATTGAACGTTAGCTAGCAGGATGGAAGGCGAGGGCAGATTAGCCACTCGTCGCCTGATCCTCAAAAGGCACCCTGATCTCTTTCCGCAAAACCTCCACTTCCTTTTCCAGCGAATCACCGGGATCTGGGCCTGGTCGGGTGCCTGTAATAGTATATCAAATCAAATCAAATTTATTTATAAAGCCCTTCTTACATCAGCTGATGTCACAAAGTGATGTCACAAACCCAGCCTAAAACCCCAAACAGCAAGCAATGCAGGTGTAGAAGGTGGCAAGGAAAAACTTCCTAGAAAGGCCAGAACCTAGAGAGGAACCAGGCTATGAAGGGTGGCCAGTCCTCATAGACACCCTCTTGTTGTTTTGCATAGGTTTTGGCTCCCTGGGTCTAATGACGTCAGTGTTGGTGTGTCCTGATGGGAAGACCATTGAGGCAGAGGCAGCCCACGGCACTGTGACACGGCACTACCGCCAACACCAGAGGGTAAGGAACCTCTAACCCTAATTCTATCCCTGACTCACGCCACGGTAACCAGCAACAACAGTTTGAAGAGTAGTAGAATGGTCCCACTTAAATGTGCTTCTCTAGATACTTTACTTAGGACAGCTAATCAGCCGTACCAGTCATTATCCGTGAGCTTCTTTCCTCCTCTCGCCTCTACCTCGTTGATTTTCAGAGTTCCAACCACTTTGGACGTGAGCTGCAACTACACGCCTCTCTGGTCTAAATGTTCATTTCATTGCCAATAATTTTATGTACTTTCTGGTCAAAAGGGACAGTTCCGTCAGACTGACACACTCGCTGACCTCACTCGGGCGTGGTTACTTACTGTGCAAATTTCATAGGAGACAAATGATCTCTTATGGCTCCTAAAATCACATTAATATCTTAACATAAATACTTTCATCATTGTTCACAATGTAAAGGATGGAGATTTCGTAAATAAAGTGTATATACTTTTGAAGTTACAGTATTTTTTATGACATCACAAAATAACAACCCATATCACATTAGTTTTCTATAGCTCGCCTCTGACCATTCTCCACATTCTTTGTTAAAGTTTCAGTGGGAAAAGTCTCTGTGTTGAACATTCCTGTGTGAATTTGGAGAGGGATGTTCTCTCCTTTAATTTACAATTGGACGTGAGGTCTCAACCCCCCAGCAGCCCCCCCCCTCTGTGGGTGAGAGGGTCTGATTTCTGTCATCCATTGTCAAGCTGATCTGATCCAGTCGGATCCTCACAGGACAGTCATGACAGGACGAAGGATGCATGTTAGCGGCAGATAAAAACAGGGCACTGTCCCTTCTCGTCCTGTAGGGCCGACCCACCAGCACCAACCCCATCGCCAGTATCTTTGCCTGGACCAGAGGGCTGGAACACCGAGGGAAACTGGATGGAAACCCAGACCTCATCAGGTAATAACTACTAAAACCCGTAATATCTCAATAACTACGAAAACCCTGTAATATCTCCATAACTACTAAAACCCTGTAATATCTCAATAACTACTAAAACGCTTACCTGTAATATCTCAATAACTACTAAAACCCTGTAATATCTCAATAACTACTAAAACCCTGTAATATCTCAATAACTACTAAAACCCGTAATATCTCAATAACTACTAAAACCCGTAATATCTCAATAACTACTAAAACCCTGTAATATCTCAATAACTACTAAAACCCGAAATATCTCAATAACTACTAAAACCCTGACCTGTAATATATTGTTATATTAGTTATTGATGTTCGTGGAAAAAGTGACGCCAGAGGAGATGGCTGCCGTTTTACGGCCTCCTAACCAATTGTGCTATTGTGTGTTTTTTTGCGTAATTTGTAAGTTATTTTGGACACAATGTTTCTGCCACTGTCTGGATAGGAGGACATCGATTACTCACCTCGTACTGGACAGTTTTTTTCGTTAATGAGTCGGACACAAAGGATTTAATTCAGACACCCGACAAGGCCCAAATCCACGTCATTCGCATGAGAAAGCCGACAGATATTGGGGTGCCTTGTAAGGAACCGACGGCGAGTGGGTAATCTGCCGCTACCATCAGTCCTATTAGCCAACGTACAATCATTGGATAACAAAATAAACAAGCTACGATCGCGAATATGCTACCAACAGGACATTAAAAACTGTAACATCTTATGTTTCACCAAATCGTGGCTGAACAACGACATGGATAAGATACAGCTGGTGTGTTTTACACTGCATCGGCAAGATAGAACAGCTGCCTCCAGTAAGACAATGGGTGGCGGCCTGTGTAAATTTGTAAACAACAGCTGGTGCACAAAATCTAATATTAAGGATGTCTCAAGGTTTTGCTCGCCTGAGGTAGAGTATCTCACGATAAGCTGTAGACCACACTATTTACCAAGAGTTTATCTATATTTTTCTTAACTGTCTATTTACCACCACAAACCGATTCTGGCAGTAAGACCGTACTCAATGAGCTGTATACGGCCATAAGCAAACAGGAAGACGCTCATCCAGAAGTGGCTCTATCTAGTGGCCGGGGACTTGAATGCAAAAACTGAAGCAGGAAGCACCAGTGACTCGGTCAATAAGGATGTCGTAAGAAATTCGGCTTGTCACCAAAAGCACTCACAAACTTCTACAGATGCACAATCGAGAGCATCCTGGCGGGCTGTATCACCGCCTGGTACGGCAACTGCTCCGCCCTCAACCGTAAGGCTCTCCAGAGGGTAGTGAGGTCTGCACAACGCATCACCGGGGGCAAACTACCTGCCCTCCAGGACACCTACACCACCCGATGTTACAGGAAGGCCATAAAGATCATCAAGGACATCAACCACCCGAGCCACTGCCTGTTCACCCCGCTATCATCCAGAAGGCGAGGTCAGTACAGGTGCATCAAAGCTGGGACCGAGAGACTGAAAAACAGCTTCTATCTCAACTTTAATAATGGGAATTGATGGGAAATTATGTAAATATATCACTTGCCACTTTAAACAATACTACCTTATATAATGTTACTTACCCTACATTATTCATCTCATATGCATACGTGTATACTGTACTCTATATCATCGACTGCATCCTTATGTAATATATGTATCACTAGCCACTTTAACTATGCCACTTTGTTTACATACTCATCTCATATGTATATACTGTACTCGATACCATCTACTGTATCTTGCCTATGCTGCTCTGTACAATCACTCATTCATATATCCTTATGTACATATTCTTTATCCCCTTACACTGTGTATAAGACAGTAGTTTAGGAATTGTTAGTTGGATTACTTGTTGGTTATTACTGCATTGTCGGAACTAGAAGCACAAGCATTTCGCTACACTCGCATTAACATCTGCTAACCATGTGTATGTGACAAATAAAATTTGATTTGATTTGTAAGATGCTGTAGATGCTACGCTACAGGACTGTTTTGCTAGCACAGACAGGAATATGTTCCGGGATTCTTCCAATGGCATTGAGGAATACACCACATCAGTCACTGGCTTCATCAATAAGTGCATTGATGATGTTGTGACCGTACATACATACTCCAAGCAGAAGCCATGGATTACAGGCAACATCCTGACTAAGCTAAAGAGTAGAGCTGCCGCTTTGAAGGAGCGGGACTCTAACCCGGGCGCTTATAAGAAATCCCGTTATGCCCTCCGACGATCCATTAAACAGGCAAAGCGTCAATACAGGACTAAGATCGAATCGTACTACACTGGCCCCGACTTTCATAGAATGTGGCAGGACTTGCAAACTATTACAGATTTACAAAGGGAAGCACAACCACGAGCTTCCCAGTGACACAAGCCTACCTGCCGAGCTAAATTACTTCTATGCTTGCATCGAGAATAGCAACACTGAAGCATGCATGAAAGCATCAGCTGTTCCCTGATGACTGTACATCACATCAGCTACGCTCTCATCATTCACAAGGCCAGGACGTGTACATTCACATTACCAGGACATGTATTCCGAGCATGCACTGACCAACTGGCAAGTGTCTTCACTGACATTTTCCACCTGTCCCTGACTGAGTCTGTAATACCAACATGTTTCAAGCAGATGACCATAGTCCCTTTGCCCAAGAACACTCAGGTAACCTGCCTAAATGACTACCGACCCGTAGCACTCACGTCTGTAGCTTGGAAAGGCTGGTAATGGTCACATCAACACCATTATCCCAGAAACCCTATCCAGTATCCTGACTGGTTGCATCACTGCCTGGTATGGCAACTGCCCACTCCAATTTTCATACCGCCCCAACAGATCCACAGATGACGCAATCTCAATTTCATCTCCACACTGCCCTTTCCCACCTGGACAAAAGGATCACCTAAGTGAGAATGCTATTAATTGACTACAACTCAGCGTTCAATACCATTGTGCCCTCAAATCAATCAAATCAAATTTATTTATATAGCCCTTCGTACATCAGCTGATATCTCAAAGTGCTGTACAGAAACCCAGCCTAAAACCCCAAACAGCAAGCAATGCAGGTGTAGAAGCACGGTGGTTAGGAAAAACTCCCTAGAAAGGCCAAAACCTAGGAAGAAACCTAGAGAGGAACCAGGCTATGTGGGGTGGCCAGTCCTCTTCTGGCTGTGCCGGGTAGAGATTATAACAGAACATGGCCAAGATGTTCAAATGTTCATAAATGACCAGCATGGTCGAATAATAATAAGGCAGAACAGTTGAAACTGGAGCAGCAGCACGGCCAGGTGGACTGGGGCCAGCAAGGAGTCATCATGTCAGGTAGTCCTGGGGCATGGTCCTAGGGCTCAGGTCCTCCGAGAGAGAGAAAGAGAGAAAGAAAGAGAATTAGAGAGAGCATATGTGGGGTGGCCAGTCCTCTTCCGGCTGTGCCGGGTGGAGATTATAACAGCTCATCACTAAGCTAAGGACCCTGGGACTCAACACATCCCTCTGCAACTGGATCCTGGACTTCCTGACAGGCTGTCCCCAGGTGGTAAGGGTAGGTAACAACACATCTGCCACGCTGATCCTCAACACGGGGGCCCCTCAGGGGTGTATAATTAGTCCCCTCCTGTACTCTCTGTTCACTCATGACCGCACGGCTAGGCATGACTCCAACACCATCATTAAATTTGCTGATGACACAGCAATGGTAGGCCTGATCACCGACAATGATGACACAGCCTATTGGGAGGTCAGAGACCTGACCGTGTGGTGCCAGGATAACAACCTCTCCCTCAACGTGATCAAGGCAAAGGAGATGATTGTGGACTACAGAAAAAGGAGGACCGAGCACACCCCCATTCTCATCGACGGGGCTGTAGTGGAGCAGGTTGAGAGCTTCAAGTTCCTTGGTGTCCACATCACCAACGAACTATCATGGTCCAAACACACCAAGACAGTTGTGAAGAGGGCACGACAAAAAGCCTATTCTCCCTCAGGAGACTAAAAAGATTTGCCATGGGTCCCCAGATCCTCAAAAAGTTCTACTGCTGCACCATCGAGAGTATGGTTGCATCACTGCCTGGTATGGCAACTGCTCGGCCTCCGGCCGCAAAGCACTACAGTAGTTAGTGTGTACATCACTGGGGCCAAGCTTCCTGCCATCCAGGACCTCTATACCAGGCGGTGTCAGAGGAAGGCCCTAACAACTGTCAAAGACTCCAGCCACTCTAGTCATAGACTGTTCTCTCTGCTACTGCACGACAAGCGGTACCGGAACACCAAGTATAGGTCCAAAATACTTCTTAGCAGCTTCTACCCCCAAGCCATAACATCTAATCAAATGGCTACCCAGACTATTTGCATTGTCTCCCCCACCCCCTCTTTCACGCTGCTCGACTAACCGGTGCCATTGCACATTGACTCTGTACCGGTACCCCCAGTATATTTATTTTATTTTTATTTATCCGTCATTTTACCAGGTAAGTTGACTGAGAACACTTTCTCATTTGCAGCAACGACCTGGGGAATAGTTACAGGGGAGAGGATGGGGATGAATGAACCAATTGTAAACTGGGGATTATTAGGTGACCATGATAGTTTGAGAGCCATATTGGGAATTTAGCCAGGACACCGGGGCTACTCTTACGATAAGGGCCATGGCATCTTTAATGACCTCAGAGAGTCAGGACACCCGTTTAACGTCCCATCCAAAAGACTCTACCCGACAGAGGGCAGTGTCCCCATTTACTGCCCTGGGGAATTGGGATATTTTTTTTAGCCCAGAGGAAAGAGTGCCTCCAACTGGCCCACCAACACCATTCCAGCAGCATCTGGTCTCCCATCCAGAAACTGACCACGACCAACCCTGCTTAGCTTCAGAAGCAAGCCAGCAGTGGTATGCTCGCTACTGTTATTTTACTGCTGCTCTTTAAGAATTTGTTATTTTTTGAATCTATTTTTTACTTATTTTACTTAACCAACAATGCAGTTTTCAGAAAAATAAGTGTTAAGGGCTTGTAAGTAAGCATTTCACCTGTTGTATTTGGCGCATGTGACAAATAACATTTGATTTTATCATGAACTACTAAAACCTGTAATATACTTAACATGCTGGTAACTAACCCTAACCCCTGTTGACCTGTAGGTTCTCCCAAACTCTGGAGAGGGTGTGTGTGGAGATCGTGGAGAGTGGTGTGATGACCAAGGACCTGGCCGGCTGCATCCACGGCCTGGCCAAGTGACTACATGCATATATACCACACTATACAGTACAGTCATGTCCTTAGTATAACCCTGGCCAAGTGACTACATGCATATATACCACACTATACAGTACAGTCATGTCCACAGTATAACCCCGGCCAAGTGACTACACTAGACAGTACAGTACAGTCATGTCCTTAGTATAACCCTGGCCAAGTGACTACATGCATATATACCACACTATACAGTACAGTCATGTCCTTAGTATAACCCTGGCCAAGTGACTACATGCATATATACCACACTATACAGTACAGTCATGTCCACAGTATAACCCCGGCCAAGTGACTACACTAGACAGTACAGTACAGTCATGTCCTTAGTATAACCCTGGCCAAGTGACTACACTAGACAGTACAGTCATGTCCTTAGTATAACCCTGGCCAAGTGACTACACTAGACAGTACAGTCATGTCCTTAGTATAACCCTGGCCAAGTGACTACACTAGACAGTACAGTCATGTCCTTAGTATAACCCTGGCCAAGTGACTACACTAGACAGTACAGTCATGTCCTTAGTATAACCCTGGCCAAGTGACTACACTAGACAGTACAGTCATGTCCACAGTATAACCCCGGCCAAGTGACTACACTAGACAGTACAGTACAGTCATGTCCTTAGTATAACCCTGGCCAAGTGACTACACTAGACAGTACAGTCATGTCCTTAGTATAACCCTGGCCAAGTGACTACACTAGACAGTACAGTCATGTCCTTAGTATAACCCTGGCCAAGTGACTACACTAGACAGTACAGTCATGTCCACAGTATAACCCTGGCCAAGTGACTACACTAGACAGTACAGTACAGTCATGTCCTTAGTATAACCCTGGCCAAGTGACTACACTAGACAGTACAGTCATGTCCTTAGTATAACCCTGGCCAAGTGACTACACTAGACAGTACAGTACAGTCATGTCCACAGTATAACCCTGGCCAACTGAAACCTATGATTCAATCAGATTGCGGGTTATAAGCCAGTTTTAAAGCTGGAATCCGTAATGGTGAAACTTTTTTTCTGTTTGCGATATTACAACAGCAAAGAAGTTACTTCAAACAACCAATACTGGTTTTTCTTAGTCTCGGAGCTCCGTTGGGGTTAGGTCTCTCCTCTCCTCCGTTGGGGTTAGGTCTCTCCTCTCCTCCGTTGGGGTTAGGTCTCTCCTCTCCACCGTTGGGGTTAGGTCGCTCCTCTCCTCCGTTGGGGTTAGGTCGCTCCTCCTCCGTTAGGTTAGGGTTAGGTCGCTCCTCTCCTCCATTAGGGTTCGGTCGCTCCTCTCCTCCGTTAGGGTTCTGTCGCTCCTCTCCTCCGTTAGGGTTCTGTCGCTCCTCTCCTCCGTTAGGGTTCTGTCGCTCCTCTCCTCCGTTAGGGTTAGGTCGCTCCTCTCCTCCGTTGGGGTTAGGTCGCTCCTCTCCTCCGTTGGGTTAGGGTTAGGTCGCTCCTCTCCTCCATTAGGGTTAGGTTGCTCCTCTCCTCCGTTAAGGTTAGGTCGCTCCTCTCCTCTGTTAGGTTAGGGTGAGGTCGCTCCTCTCCTCTGTTAGGTTAGGGTGAGGTCGCTCCTCTCCTCCGTTAGGGTTCGGTCGCTCCTCTCCTCCGTTAGGGTTCGGTCGCTCCTCTCCTCCGTAGGGTTCGGTCGCTCCTCTCCTCCGTTAGGGTTCGGTCGCTCCTCTCCTCCGTAAGTGTTCGGTCGCTCCTCTCCTCCGTTAGGGTTCGGTCGCTCCTCTCCTCCGTTAGGGTTCGGTCGTTCCTCTCCTCCGTTAGGGTTCGGTCGCTCCTCTCCTCCGTTAGGGTTCGGTCGCTCCTCTCCTCCGTTAGGGTTAGGTCGCTCCTCTCCTCTGTTAGGTTAGGGTGAGGTCGCTCCTCTCCTCTGTTAGGTTAGGGTGAGGTCGCTCCACTCCTCTGTTAGGTTAGGGTGAGGTCGCTCCTCTCCTCTGTTAGGGTTAGGTCTCTTCTCTCCTCCGTTAGGGTTAGGTCTCTCCTCTCCTCCGTTAGGGTTAGGTCTCTCCTCTCCTCCGTTAGGGTTAGGTCTCTCCTCTCCTCCGTTAGGGTTAGGTCTCTCCTCTCCTCCGTTAGGGTTAGGTCTCTCCTCTCCTCCGTTAGGGTTAGGTCTCTCCTCCGTTAGGGTTAGGTCGCTCCTCTCCTCCGTTAGGTTAGGGTTAGGTCGCTCCTCTCCTCTGTTAGGGTTAGGTCTCTTCTCTCCTCCGTTAGGGTTAGGTCTCTCCTCCGTTAGGGTTAGGTCGCTCCTCTCCTCCGTTAGGGTTAGGTCTCGCCTCCGTTAGGGTTAGGTCTCTCCTCTCCTCCGTTAGGGTTAGGTCTCTCCTCTCCTCCGTTAGGGTTAGGTCTCTCCTCCGTTAGGGTTAGGTCGCTCCTCTCCTCTGTTAGGTGAGGGTTAGGTCGCTCCTCTCCTCTGTTAGGTGAGGGTTAGGTCGCTCCTCTCCTCTGTTAGGTTAGGGTGAGGTCGCTCCTCTCCTCCGTAAGGGTTCGGTCGCTCCTCTCCTCCGTAAGGGTTCGGTCGCTCCTCTCCTCCGTTAGGGTTCGGTCGCTCCTCTCCTCCGTTAGGGTTCGGTCGCTCCTCTCCTCCGTTAGGGTTCGGTCGCTCCTCTCCTCCGTTAGGGTTCGGTCGCTCCTCTCCTCCGTTAGGGTTCGGTCGCTCCTCTCCTCCGTTAGGGTTAGGTCGCTCTTCTCCTCTGTTAGGTTAGGGTGAGGTCGCTCCTCTCCTCTGTTAGGTTAGGGTGAGGTCGCTCCTCTCCTCTGTTAGGTTAGGGTGAGGTCGCTCCTCTCCTCTGTTAGGTTAGGGTGAGGTCGCTCCTCTCCTCCGTTGGGGTTAGGTCGCTCCTCTCCTCCGTTAGGTTAGGGTTCGGTCGCTCCTCTCCTCCGTTAGGGTTCGGTCGCTCCTCTCCTCCGTTAGGGTTCGGCCGCTCCTCTCCTCCATAAGGGTTCGGCCGCTCCTCTCCTCCGTAAGGGTTCGGTCTCTCCTCTCCTCCGTTAGGGTTCGGTCGCTCCTCTCCTCCGTTAGGGTTAGGTCGCTCCTCTCCTCTGTTAGGTTAGGGTGAGGTCGCTCCTCTCCTCTGTTAGGTTAGGGTGAGGTCGCTCCTCTCCTCCGTTAGGGTTAGGTCTCTCCTCTCCTCCGTTAGGGTTAGGTCTCTCCTCCGTTAGGGTTAGGTCGCTCCTCAGTTAGGGTTAGGTCTCTCCTCTCCTCCGTTAGGGTTAGGTCGCTCCTCAGTTAGGGTTAGGTCGCTCCTCTCCTCCGTTAGGGTTAGGTCGCTCCTCTCCTCCGTTAGGTTAGGGTTAGGTCGCTCCTCTCCTCTGTTAGGGTTAGGTCTCTCCTCTCCTCCGTTAGGGTTAGGTCTCTTCTCTCCTCCGTTAGGGTTAGGTCGCTCCTCTCCTCTGTTGGGTTTAAGTCTCTCCTCTCTTCCGTAGGGGTTAGGTCTCTCCTCTCCTCCGTTGGGGTTAGGTCTCTCCTCTCCTCCGTTGGGGTTAGGTCTCTCCTCTCCTCCGTTGGGGTTTTGTCTCTCCTCTCCTCCGTTGGGGTTAGGTCGCTCCTCGCCTCCGTTAGGGTTAGGTCTCTCCTCTCCTCCGTTAGGGTTAGGTCTCTCCTCTCCTCCGTTGGGGTTAGGTCGCTCCTCTCTTCTGTTGGGGTTAGGTCTCTCCTCTCCTCCATTGGGGTTAGGTCGCTCCTCTCCTCTGTTGGGGTTAGGTCTCTCCTCTCCTCCGTTAGGGTTAGGTCGCTACTCTCCTCCGTTAGGGTTGGGTCTCTCCTCCGTTAGGGTTAGGTCGCTCCTCTCCTCTTTTAGGTTAGGGTTAGGTTGCTCCTCTCCTCTGTTAGGTGAGGGTTAGGTCTCTCATCCGTTGGGGTTAGGTCTCTCCTCTCCTCTGTTGGGGATAGGTCGCTCCTCTCCTACTTTAGGGTTAGGTTGCTCCTCTCCTCTGTTGGGGTTTGGTCGCTCCTCTCCTCTGTTATGGTTAAGTCTCTCCTCTCTCTTCCGTAGGGGTTAGGTCGCTCCTCTCCTCCGTTGGGGATTAGGTCGCTCCTCTCCTACTTTAGGGTTAGGTTGCTCCTCTCCTCCGTTGGGGTTTGGTCGCTCCTCTCCTCCGTTAGGGTTAGGTCTCTCCTCCGTTAGGGTTAGGTCTCTCTCCGTTAGGGTTAGGTCGCTCCTCTCCTCTGTTAGGGTTAGTTCTCTTCTCTCCTCAGTTAGGGTTAGGTCGCTACTCTCCTCCGTTAGGGTTAGGTCTCTCCTCTCCTCCGTTAGGGTTAGGTCGCTACTCTCCTCCGTTAGGGTTGGGTCTCTCCTCCGTTAGGGTTCGGTCGCTCCTCTCCTCTCCTCAGTTAGGGTTAGGTCTCTCCTCTCCTCCGTTAGGGTTAGGTCTCTCCTCTCCTCCGTTAGGGTTAGGTCTCTCCTCTCTTCCGTAGGGGTTAGGTCGCTCCTCTCCTCCGTTGGGGTTCGGTCGCTCCTCTCCTCTGTTAGGGTTTGGTCACTCCATCTCCTCTGTTAGGGTTCGGTCGCTCCTCTCCTCCGTTAGGGTTCGGTCGCTCCTCTCCTCCATTAGGGTTCGGTCGCTCCTCTCCTCCGTTAGGTTAGGGTTAGGTCGCTCCTCTCCTCTGTTAGGGTTAGGTCGCTCCTCTCCTCCGTTAGGTTAGGGTTAAGTCGCTCCTCTCCTCTGTTAGGGTTAGGTCTCTCCTCCGTTCCGGTTAGGTATCTCCCTCTCCTCCGTTGGGGTTAGGTCTCTCCTCTCATCCGTTGGGGTTAGGTCTCTCCTCTCCTCCGTTGGGGTTAGGTCTCTCCTCTCCTCCGTTGGGGTTAGGTCGCTCCTCTCCTCCGTTGGGGTTAGGTCTCTCCTCTCCTCCGTTGGGGTTAGGTCTCTCCTCTCCTCCGTTGGGGTTTGGTCTCTCCTCTCCTCCGTTGGGGTTAGGTCGCTCCTCTCCTCCGTTAGGGTTAGGTCTCTCCTCTCCTCCGTTGGGGTTAGGTCGCTCCTCTCCTCCATTGGGGTTAGGTCGCTCCTCTCCTCTGTTGGGGTTAGGTCTCTCCTCTCCTCCGTTAGGTTAGGGTTAGGTCGCTCCTCTCCTCCGTTGGGGTTTGGTCTCTCCTCTCCTCCGTTGGGGTTAGGTCGCTCCTCGCCTCCGTTGGGGTTCGGTCTCTCCTCTCCTCCGTTAGGGTTAGGTCTCTCCTCTCCTCCGTTGGGGTTAGGTCGCTCCTCTCTTCTGTTGGGGTTAGGTCTCTCCTCTCCTCCATTGGGGTTAGGTCGCTCCTCTCCTCTGTTGGGGTTAGGTCTCTCCTCTCCTCCGTTAGGGTTAGGTCGCTACTCTCCTCCGTTAGGGTTGGGTCTCTCCTCCGTTAGGGTTAGGTCGCTCCTCTCCTCTTTTAGGTTAGGGTTAGGTTGCTCCTCTCCTCTGTTAGGTGAGGGTTAGGTCTCTCATCCGTTGGGGTTAGGTCTCTCCTCTCCTCTGTTGGGGATAGGTCGCTCCTCTCCTACTTTAGGGTTAGGTTGCTCCTCTCCTCTGTTGGGGTTTGGTCGCTCCTCTCCTCTGTTAGGGTTAAGTCTCTCCTCTCTTCCGTAGGGGTTAGGTCGCTCCTCTCCTCCGTTGGGGATAGGTCGCTCCTCTCCTACTTTAGGGTTAGGTTGCTCCTCTCCTCCGTTGGGGTTTGGTCGCTCCTCTCCTCCGTTAGGGTTAGGTCTCTCCTCCGTTAGGGTTAGGTCGCTCCTCCGTTAGGGTTAGGTCGCTCCTCTCCTCTGTTAGGGTTAGGTCTCTTCTCTCCTCAGTTAGGGTTAGGTCGCTACTCTCCTCCGTTAGGGTTAGGTCTCTCCTCTCCTCCGTTAGGGTTAGGTCGCTACTCTCCTCCGTTAGGGTTGGGTCTCTCCTCCGTTAGGGTTCGGTCGCTCCTCTCCTCTCCTCAGTTAGGGTTAGGTCTCTCCTCTCCTCCGTTAGGGTTAGGTCGCTCCTCTCCTCCGTTAGGTTAGGGTTAGGTCGCTCCTCTCCTCTGTTAGGGTTAGGTCTCTTCTCTCCTCTGTTAGGGTTAGGTCTCTCCTCTCCTCCGTTAGGGTTAGGTCTCTCCTCTCTTCCGTAGGGGTTAGGTCTCTTCTCTCCTCCGTTAGGGTTAGGTCGCTCCTCTCCTCCGTTAGGGTTAGGTCTCTCCTCCGTTAGGGTTCGGTTGCTCCTCTCCTCTTTTAGGTTAGGGTTAGGTCGCTCCTCTCCTCTGTTAGGTGAGGGTGAGGTCGCTCCTCTCCTCCGTTGGGGTTCGGTCGCTCCTCTCCTCCGTAAGGGTTCGGTCGCTCCTCTCCTCCGTAAGGGTTCGGTCTCTCCTCTCCTCCGTAAGGGTTCGGTCGCTCCTCTCCTCCGTTAGGGTTCGGTCGCTCCTCTCCTCCGTTAGGGTTCGGTCGCTCCTCTCCTCCGTTAGGGTTCGGTCGCTCCTCTCCTCCGTTAGGGTGAGGTCGCTCCTCTCCTCCGTTAGGGTGAGGTCGCTCCTCTCCTCCGTTAGGGTGAGGTCGCTCCTCTCCTCCGTTAGGGTGAGGTCGCTCCTCTCCTCCGTTAGGGTGAGGTCGCTCCTCTCCTCTCCTCCGTTAGGGTGAGGTCGCTCCTCTCCTCTCCTCCGTTAGGGTGAGGTCGCTCCTCTCCTCTGTTAGGTTAGGGTGAGGTCGCTCCTCTCCTCTGTTAGGTTAGGGTGAGGTCGCTCCTCTCCTCTGTTAGGTTAGGGTGAGGTCGCGCCTCTCCTCCGTTGGGGTTAGGTCGCTCCTCTCCTCCGTTAGGGTTCGGTCGCTCCTCTCCTCCGTTAGGGTTCGGTCGCTCCTCTCCTCCGTTAGGGTTCTGTCGCTCCTCTCCTCCGTTAGGGTTAGGTCGCTCCTCTCCTCCGTTGGGGTTAGGTCGCTCCTCTCCTCCGTTAGGTTAGGGTTAGGTCGCTCCTCTCCTCCGTTAGGGTTAGGTCTCTCCTCTCCTCCGTTAGGGTTAGGTCTCTCCTCTCCTCCGTTAGGGTTAGGTCTCTACTCTCCTCCGTTAGGGTTGGGTCTCTCCTCCGTTAGGGTTAGGTCGCTCCTCTCCTCTTTTAGGTTAGGGTTAGGTTGCTCCTCTCCTCTGTTAGGTGAGGGTTAGGTCTCTCATCCGTTGGGGTTAGGTCTCTCCTCTCCTCTGTTGGGGATAGGTCGCTCCTCTCCTACTTTAGGGTTAGGTTGCTCCTCTCCTCTGTTGGGGTTAGGTCTCTCCTCTCCTCCGTTGGGGTTTGGTCTCTCCTCTCTTCCGTTGGGGTTAGGTCTCTCCTCTCCTCCGTTAGGGTTAGGTCGCTCCTCTCCTCCGTTAGGTTAGGGTTAGGTCGCTCCTCTCCTCTGTTAGGGTTAGGTCTCTTCTCTCCTCTGTTAGGGTTAGGTCTCTCCTCTCCTCCGTTAGGGTTAGGTCTCTCCTCTCTTCCGTAGGGGTTAGGTCTCTTCTCTCCTCCGTTAGGGTTAGGTCGCTCCTCTCCTCCGTTAGGGTTAGGTCTCTCCTCCGTTAGGGTTCGGTTGCTCCTCTCCTCTTTTAGGTTAGGGTTAGGTCGCTCCTCTCCTCTGTTAGGTGAGGGTGAGGTCGCTCCTCTCCTCCGTTGGGGTTCGGTCGCTCCTCTCCTCCGTTAGGGTTCGGTCGCTCCTCTCCTCCGTAAGGGTTAGGTCTCTCCTCTCCTCCGTAAGGGTTAGGTCGCTCCTCTCCTCCGTTAGGGTTCGGTCGCTCCTCTCCTCCGTTAGGGTTCGGTCGCTCCTCTCCTCCGTTAGGGTTCGGTCGCTCCTCTCCTCCGTTAGGGTGAGGTCGCTCCTCTCCTCCGTTAGGGTGAGGTCGCTCCTCTCCTCCGTTAGGGTGAGGTCGCTCCTCTCCTCCGTTAGGGTGAGGTCGCTCCTCTCCTCCGTTAGGGTGAGGTCGCTCCTCTCCTCCGTTAGGGTGAGGTCGCTCCTCTCCTCCGTTAGGGTGAGGTCGCTCCTCTCCTCCGTTAGGGTGAGGTCGCTCCTCTCCTCCGTTAGGGTGAGGTCGCTCCTCTCCTCCGTTAGGGTGAGGTCGCTCCTCTCCTCTGTTAGGTTAGGGTGAGGTCGCTCCTCTCCTCTGTTAGGTTAGGGTGAGGTCGCTCCTCTCCTCTGTTAGGTTAGGGTGAGGTCGCTCCTCTCCTCTGTTAGGTTAGGGTGAGGTCGCGCCTCTCCTCCGTTGGGGTTAGGTCGCTCCTCTCCTCCGTTAGGGTTCGGTCGCTCCTCTCCTCCGTTAGGGTTCGGTCGCTCCTCTCCTCCGTTAGGGTTCTGTCGCTCCTCTCCTCCGTTAGGGTTAGGTCGCTCCTCTCCTCCGTTGGGGTTAGGTCGCTCCTCTCCTCCGTTAGGTTAGGGTTAGGTCGCTCCTCTCCTCCGTTAGGGTTAGGTCTCTCCTCTCCTCCGTTAGGGTTAGGTCTCTCCTCTCCTCCGTTAGGGTTAGGTCGCTACTCTCCTCCGTTAGGGTTGGGTCTCTCCTCCGTTAGGGTTAGGTCGCTCCTCTCCTCTTTTAGGTTAGGGTTAGGTTGCTCCTCTCCTCTGTTAGGTGAGGGTTAGGTCTCTCATCCGTTGGGGTTAGGTCTCTCCTCTCCTCTGTTGGGGATAGGTCGCTCCTCTCCTACTTTAGGGTTAGGTCTCTCCTCTCCTCCGTTAGGGTTAGGTCTCTCCTCTCCTACTTTAGGGTTAGGTTGCTCCTCTCCTCCGTTAGGGTTAGGTCGCTCCTCAGTTAGGGTTAGGTCGCTCCTCTCCTCCGTTAGGTTAGGGTTAGGTCGCTCCTCTCCTCCGTTAGGGTTAGGTCTCTCCTCTCCTCCGTTAGGGTTAGGTCACTCCTCTCCTCCGTTGGGGTTTGGTCGCTCCTCTCCTCTGTTAGGGTTAGGTCGCTCCTCTCCTCCGTTAGGGTTAGGTCGCTCCTCTCCTCTGTTAGGGTTAGGTCGCTCCTCTCCTCTGTTAGGGTTAGGTCGCTCCTCTCCTCCGTTGGGGTTCGGTCGCTCCTCTCCTCTGTTAGGGTTTGGTCGCTCCTCTCCTCTCCTCTGTTAGGGTTCGGTCGCTCCTCTCCTCTGTTAGGGTTCGGTCGCTCCTCTCCTCTGTTAGGGTTCGGTCGCTCCTCTCCTCCGTTGGGCTTAAGTCTCTCCTCTCCTCCGTTGGGGTTAGGTCGCTCCTCTCCTCTGTTAGGGTTAGGTCGCTCCTCTCCTCCGTTAGGGTTAGGTCGCTCCTCTCCTCCGTTGGGGTTCGGTCGCTCCTCTCCTCTGTTAGGGTTTGGTCACTCCATCTCCTCTGTTAGGGTTCGGTCGCTCCTCTCCTCCGTTAGGGTTCGGTCGCTCCTCTCCTCCATTAGGGTTCGGTCGCTCCTCTCCTCCATTAGGGTTAGGTCGCTCCTCTCCTCGGTTAGGGTTAGGTCTCTCCTCTCCTCCGTTAGGGTTCGGTCGCTCCTCTCCTCCGTTAGGGTTAGGTCTCTCCTCTCCTCCGTTAGGGTTAGGTCTCTCCTCTCCTCCGTTAGGGTTAGGTCGCTCCTCTCCTCCGTTAGGGTTAGGTCGCTCCTCTCCTCCGTTAGGGTTAGGTCGCTCCTCTCCTCCGTTAGGTTAGGGTTAGGTCGCTCCTCTCCTCTGTTAGGGTTAGGTCTCTCCTCTCCTCCGTTGGGGTTAGGTATCTCCTCTCCTCCGTTGGGGTTAGGTCGCTCCTCTCCTCCGTTAGGTTAGGGTTAAGTCGCTCCTCTCCTCTGTTAGGGTTAGGTCTCTCCTCCGTTGGGGTTAGGTATCTCCTCTCCTCCGTTGGGGTTAGGTCTCTCCTCTCCTCCGTTGGGGTTAGGTCTCTCCTCTCCTCCGTTGGGGTTAGGTCTCTCCTCTCCTCCGTTGGGGTTAGGTCTCTCCTCTCCTCCGTTGGGGTTAGGTCCTCTCCTCCTCTCCTCCGTTGGGGTTAGGTCGCTCCTCTCCTCCGTTGGGGTTTGGTATCTCCTCTCCTCCGTTGGGGTTAGGTCGCTCCTCTCTTCTGTTGGGGTTAGGTCTCTCCTCTCCTCCATTGGGGTTAGGTCGCTCCTCTCCTCTGTTGGGGTTAGGTCTCTCCTCTCCTCCGTTAGGGTTAGGTCGCTCCTCTCCTCCGTTAGGGGTTGGGTCTCTCCTCCGTTAGGGTTAGGTCGCTCCTCTCCTCTTTTAGGTTAGGGTTAGGTTGCTCCTCTCCTCTGTTAGGTGAGGGTTAGGTCTCTCATCCGTTGGGGTTAGGTCTCTCCTCTCCTCTGTTGGGGATAGGTCGCTCCTCTCCTACTTTAGGGTTAGGTTGCTCCTCTCCTCTGTTGGGGTTTGGTCGCTCCTCTCCTCTGTTAGGGTTAAGTCTCTCCTCTCTTCCGTAGGGGTTAGGTCTCTCCTCTCCTCCGTTAGGGTTAGGTCGCTCCTCTGTTAGGGTTAGGTCGCTCCTCTCCTCTGTTAGGGTTAGGTCTCTCTCTCCTCTGTTAGGGTTAGGTCTCTCCTCTCCTCCGTTAGGGTTAGGTCTCTCCTCTCCTCCGTTAGGGTTAGGTCTCTCCTCTCCTCCGTTAGGGTTAGGTCGCTCCTCTCCTCCGTTAGGGTTAGGTCTCTCCTCCGTTAGGGTTCGGTTGCTCCTCTCCTCTTTTAGGTTAGGGTTAGGTCGCTCCTCTCCTCTGTTAGGTGAGGGTGAGGTCGCTCCTCTCCTCCGTTGGGGTTCGGTCGCTCCTCTCCTCCGTAAGGGTTCGGTCGCTCCTCTCCTCCGTTGGGTTAGGTCTCTCCTCTCCTCCGTTAGGGTTAGGTCGCTCCTCTCCTCCGTTAGGGTTCGGCCGCTCCTCTCCTCCGTTAGGGTTAGGCCGCTCCTCTCCTCCGTTAGGGTTCGGTCCGCTCCTCTCCTCCGTTAGGGTTAGGTCGCTCCTCTCCTCCGTTAGGGTTAGGGTCGCTCCTCTCCTCCGTTAGGGTGAGGTCGCTCCTCTCCTCCGTTAGGGTTAGGTCGCTCCTCTCCTCCGTTAGGGTTAGGTCGCTCCTCTCCTCCGTTAGGGTTAGGTCGCTCCTCTCCTCCGTTAGGGTGAGTCGCTCCTCTCCTCTCCTCTCCTCCGTTAGGGTGAGGTCGCTCCTCTCCTCCGTTAGGGTGAGGTCGCTCCTCTCCTCTGTTAGGTTAGGGTGAGGTCGCTCCTCTCCTCTGTTAGGTTAGGGTGAGGTCGCTCCTCTCCTCTGTTAGGTTAGGGTGAGGTCGCTCCTCTCCTCTGTTAGGTTAGGGTGAGGTCGCGCCTCTCCTCCGTTGGGGTTAGGTCGCTCCTCTCCTCCGTTAGGGTTCCGGTCGCTCCTCTCCTCCGTTAGGGTTAGGTCGCTCCTCTCCTCCGTTAGGGTTCGGTCGCTCCTCTCCTCCGTTAGGGTTAGGTCGCTCCTCTCCTCCGTTGGGGTTAGGTCGCTCCTCTCCTCCGTTAGGTTAGGGTTAGGTCGCTCCTCTCCTCCGTTAGGGTTAGGTCTCTCCTCTCCTCCGTTAGGGTTAGGTCTCTCCTCTCCTCCGTTAGGGTTAGGTCGCTCTCTCCTCCGTTAGGGTTGGGTCTCTCCTCCGTTAGGGTTAGGTCGCTCCTCTCCTCTTTTAGGTTAGGGTTAGGTTGCTCCTCTCCTCTGTTAGGTGAGGGTTAGGTCTCTCCTCCGTTGGGGTTAGGTCTCTCCTCTCCTCTGTTGGGGATAGGTCTCTCCTCTCCTCCTTTAGGGTTAGGTCTCTCCTCTCCTCCGTTAGGGTTAGGTCTCTCCTCTCCTACTTTAGGGTTAGGTTGCTCCTCTCCTCCGTTAGGGTTAGGTCGCTCCTCAGTTAGGGTTAGGTCGCTCCTCTCCTCCGTTAGGTTAGGGTTAGGTCGCTCCTCTCCTCCGTTAGGGTTAGGTCTCTCCTCTCCTCCGTTAGGGTTAGGTTACTCCTCTCCTCCGTTGGGGTTTGGTCGCTCCTCTCCTCTGTTAGGGTTAGGTCGCTCCTCTCCTCCGTTAGGGTTAGGTCGCTCCTCTCCTCTGTTAGGGTTAGGTCGCTCCTCTCCTCCGTTGGGGTTCGGTCGCTCCTCTCCTCTGTTAGGGTTTGGTCGCTCCTCTCCTCTGTTAGGGTTAGGTCGCTCCTCTCCTCTGTTAGGGTTCGGTCGCTCCTCTCCTCCGTTAGGGTTAGGTCGCTCCTCTCCTCCGTTGGGCTTAGGTCTCTCCTCTCCTCCGTTGGGGTTAGGTCGCTCCTCTCCTCTGTTAGGGTTTGGTCGCTCCTCTCCTCCGTTAGGGTTAGGTCGCTCCTCTCCTCCGTTGGGGTTCGGTCGCTCCTCTCCTCTGTTAGGGTTTGGTCACTCCATCTCCTCTGTTAGGGTTAGGTCGCTCCTCTCCTCCGTTAGGGTTAGGTCGCTCCTCTCCTCCATTAGGGTTAGGTCGCTCCTCTCCTCCATTAGGGTTAGGTCGCTCCTCTCCTCGGTTAGGGTTAGGTCTCTCCTCTCCTCCGTTAGGGTTAGGTCGCTCCTCTCCTCCGTTAGGGTTAGGTCTCTCCTCTCCTCCGTTAGGGTTAGGTCTCTCCTCTCCTCCGTTAGGGTTAGGTCGCTCCTCTCCTCCGTTAGGGTTAGGTCGCTCCTCTCCTCCGTTAGGGTTAGGTCGCTCCTCTCCTCCGTTAGGTTAGGGTTAGGTCGCTCCTCTCCTCTGTTAGGGTTAGGTCTCTCCTCTCCTCCGTTGGGGTTAGGTCTCTCCTCTCCTCCGTTGGGGTTAGGTCGCTCCTCTCCTCCGTTAGGTTAGGGTTAAGTCGCTCCTCTCCTCTGTTAGGGTTAGGTCTCTCCTCCCTCCGTTGGGGTTAGGTCTCTCCTCTCCTCCGTTGGGGTTAGGTCTCTCCTCTCATCCGTTGGGGTTAGGTCTCTCCTCCTCCGTTGGGGTTAGGTCTCTCCTCTCCTCCGTTGGGGTTAGGTCTCTCCTCTCCTCCGTTGGGGTTAGGTCGCTCCTCTCCTCCGTTGGGGTTAGGTCGCTCCTCTCCTCCGTTGGGGTTAGGTCTCTCCTCTCCTCCGTTGGGGTTAGGTCGCTCCTCTCTTCTGTTGGGGTTAGGTCTCTCCTCTCCTCCATTGGGGTTAGGTCGCTCCTCTCCTCTGTTGGGGTTAGGTCTCTCCTCTCCTCCGTTAGGGTTAGGTCGCTACTCTCCTCCGTTAGGGTTGGGTCTCTCCTCCGTTAGGGTTAGGTCGCTCCTCTCCTCTTTTAGGTTAGGGTTAGGTTGCTCCTCTCCTCTGTTAGGTGAGGGTTAGGTCTCTCATCCGTTGGGGTTAGGTCTCTCCTCTCCTCTGTTGGGGATAGGTCGCTCCTCTCCTACTTTAGGGTTAGGTTGCTCCTCTCCTCTGTTGGGGTTTGGTCGCTCCTCTCCTCTGTTAGGGTTAAGTCTCTCCTCTCTTCCGTAGGGGTTAGGTCGCTCCTCTCCTCCGTTGGGGATAGGTCGCTCCTCTCCTACTTTAGGGTTAGGTTGCTCCTCTCCTCCGTTGGGGTTTGGTCGCTCCTCTCCTCCGTTAGGGTTAGGTCTCTCCTCCGTTAGGGTTAGGTCGCTCCTCCGTTAGGGTTAGGTCGCTCCTCTCCTCTGTTAGGGTTAGGTCTCTTCTCTCCTCAGTTAGGGTTAGGTCGCTACTCTCCTCCGTTAGGGTTAGGTCTCTCCTCTCCTCCGTTAGGGTTAGGTCGCTCTCTCCTCCGTTAGGGTTGGGTCTCTCCTCCGTTAGGGTTCGGTCGCTCCTCTCCTCTCCTCAGTTAGGGTTAGGTCTCTCCTCTCCTCCGTTAGGGTTAGGTCGCTCCTCTCCTCCGTTAGGTTAGGGTTAGGTCGCTCCTCTCCTCTGTTAGGGTTAGGTCTCTTCTCTCCTCTGTTAGGGTTAGGTCTCTCCTCTCCTCCGTTAGGGTTAGGTCTCTCCTCTCTTCCGTAGGGGTTAGGTCTCTTCTCTCCTCCGTTAGGGTTAGGTCGCTCCTCTCCTCCGTTAGGGTTAGGTCTCTCCTCCGTTAGGGTTCGGTTGCTCCTCTCCTCTTTTAGGTTAGGGTTAGGTCGCTCCTCTCCTCTGTTAGGTGAGGGTGAGGTCGCTCCTCTCCTCCGTTGGGGTTCGGTCGCTCCTCTCCTCCGTAAGGGTTCGGTCGCTCCTCTCCTCCGTAAGGGTTCGGTCTCTCCTCTCCTCCGTTAGGGTTCGGTCGCTCCTCTCCTCCGTTAGGGTTCGGTCGCTCCTCTCCTCCGTTAGGGTTCGGTCGCTCCTCTCCTCCGTTAGGGTTCGGTCGCTCCTCTCCTCCGTTAGGGTGAGGTCGCTCCTCTCCTCCGTTAGGGTGAGGTCGCTCCTCTCCTCCGTTAGGGTGAGGGTGAGGCGCTCCTCTCCTCCGTTAGGGTGAGGTCGCTCCTCTCCTCCGTTAGGGTGAGGTCGCTCCTCTCCTCCGTTAGGGTGAGGTCGCTCCTCTCCTCTCCTCCGTTAGGGTGAGGTCGCTCCTCTCCTCTGTTAGGTTAGGGTGAGGTCGCTCCTCTCCTCTGTTAGGTTAGGGTGAGGTCGCTCCTCTCCTCTGTTAGGTTAGGGTGAGGTCGCTCCTCTCCTCTGTTAGGTTAGGGTGAGGTCGCGCCTCTCCTCCGTTGGGGTTAGGTCGCTCCTCTCCTCCGTTAGGGTTCGGTCGCTCCTCTCCTCCGTTAGGGTTCGGTCGCTCCTCTCCTCCGTTAGGGTTCTGTCGCTCCTCTCCTCCGTTAGGGTTAGGTCGCTCCTCTCCTCCGTTGGGGTTAGGTCGCTCCTCTCCTCCGTTAGGTTAGGGTTAGGTCGCTCCTCTCCTCCGTTAGGGTTAGGTCTCTCCTCTCCTCCGTTAGGGTTAGGTCTCTCCTCTCCTCCGTTAGGGTTAGGTCGCTACTCTCCTCCGTTAGGGTTGGGTCTCTCCTCCGTTAGGGTTAGGTCGCTCCTCTCCTCTTTTAGGTTAGGGTTAGGTTGCTCCTCTCCTCTGTTAGGTGAGGGTTAGGTCTCTCATCCGTTGGGGTTAGGTCTCTCCTCTCCTCTGTTGGGGATAGGTCGCTCCTCTCCTACTTTAGGGTTAGGTTGCTCCTCTCCTCTGTTGGGGTTTGGTCGCTCCTCTCCTCTGTTAGGGTTAAGTCTCTCCTCTCTTCCGTAGGGGTTAGGTCTCTCCTCTCCTCCGTTAGGGTTAGGTCGCTCCTCTCCTCCGTTAGGTTAGGGTTAGGTCGCTCCTCTCCTCTGTTAGGGTTAGGTCTCTTCTCTCCTCTGTTAGGGTTAGGTCTCTCCTCTCCTCCGTTAGGGTTAGGTCTCTCCTCTCTTCCGTAGGGGTTAGGTCTCTTCTCTCCTCCGTTAGGGTTAGGTCGCTCCTCTCCTCCGTTAGGGTTAGGTCTCTCCTCCGTTAGGGTTCGGTTGCTCCTCTCCTCTTTTAGGTTAGGGTTAGGTCGCTCCTCTCCTCTGTTAGGTGAGGGTGAGGTCGCTCCTCTCCTCCGTTGGGGTTCGGTCGCTCCTCTCCTCCGTAAGGGTTCGGTCGCTCCTCTCCTCCGTAAGGGTTCGGTCTCTCCTCTCCTCCGTAAGGGTTCGGTCGCTCCTCTCCTCCGTTAGGGTTCGGTCGCTCCTCTCCTCCGTTAGGGTTCGGTCGCTCCTCTCCTCCGTTAGGGTTAGGGTCGCTCCTCTCCTCCGTTAGGGTGAGGTCGCTCCTCTCCTCCGTTAGGGTGAGGTCGCTCCTCTCCTCCGTTAGGGTGAGGTCGCTCCTCTCCTCCGTTAGGGTGAGGTCGCTCCTCTCCTCCGTTAGGGTGAGGTCGCTCCTCTCCTCCGTTAGGGTGAGGTCGCTCCTCTCCTCCGTTAGGGTGAGGTCGCTCCTCTCCTCTGTTAGGTTAGGGTGAGGTCGCTCCTCTCCTCTGTTAGTTAGGGTGAGGTCGCTCCTCTCCTCTGTTAGGTTAGGGTGAGGTCGCTCCTCTCCTCTGTTAGGTTAGGGTGAGGTCGCTCCTCTCCTCTGTTAGGTTAGGGTGAGGTCGCTCCTCTCCTCTGTTAGGTTAGGGTGAGGTCGCTCCTCTCCTCCGTTGGGGTTAGGGTGAGCTCCTCTCCTCCGTTAGGGTTAGGTCCTCTCCTCCGTTAGGTTCGGCCGCTCCTCTCCTCCGTTAGGGTTCTGGCTCCTCTCCTCCGTTAGGGTTAGGTCGCTCCTCTCCTCCGTTGGGGTTAGGTCGCTCCTCTCCTCCGTTAGGTTAGGGTTAGGTCGCTCCTCTCCTCCGTTAGGGTTAGGTCTCTCCTCTCCTCCGTTAGGGTTAGGTCGCTCCTCACCTCCGTTAGGGTTAGGTCGCTCCTCTCCTCCGTTAGGGTTGGGTCTCCCTCCTCCGTTAGGGTTAGGTCGCTCCTCTCCTCCGTTAGGTTAGGGTTAGGTTGCTCCTCTCCTCCGTTGGGGTTAGGTCTCTCATCCGTTGGGGTTAGGTCTCCCTCCCTTGTTGGGGATAGGTCGCTCCTCTCCTCCTCTTAGGGTTAGGTCTCTCCTCTCCTCCGTTAGGGTTAGGTCTCTCCTCTCCTACTTTAGGGTTAGGTTGCTCCTCTCCTCCGTTAGGGTTAGGTCGCTCCTCAGTTAGGGTCTCCTCTCCTCCGTGGTTAGGGTTAGGTCGCTCCTCTCCTCTGTTAGGGGGTAGGTCGCTCCTCTCCTCTGTTAGGTTAGGGTTAGGTCGCTCCTCTCCTCTGTTAGGTGAGGGTTAGGTCTCTCCTCTCCTCCGTTGGGGTTAGGTCGCTCCTCTCCTCCGTTAGGGTTAGGTCGCTCCTCTCCTCCGTTAGGGTTAGGTCGCTCTCTCCTCCGTTAGGGGTCGCTCCTCTCCTCCGTTAGGTCGCTCCTCTCCTCCGTTTAGGGTTAGGTCGCTCCTCTCCTCCGTTAGGGTTAGGTCTCTCCTCTCCTCCGTTAGGGTTAGGTCTCTCCTCTCCTCCGTTAGGGGTTAGGTCGCTCCTCTCCTCCGTTAGGGTTAGGTCTCTCCTCCGTTAGGGTTAGGTCTCCTCCCTCTTTTAGGTTAGGGTTAGGTCGCTCCTCTCCTCTGTTAGGTGAGGGTTAGGTCTCTCATCCGTTGGGGTTAGGTCTCTCCTCTCCTCTGTTGGGGATAGGTCGCTCCTCTCCTACTTTAGGGTTAGGTCTCCTCCCTCCGTTAGGGTTAGGTCGCTCCTCTCCTCCGTTAGGGTTAGGTCGCTCCTCTCCTCCGTTAGGGTTAGGTCGCTCCTCTCCTCTCCTCCGTTTAGGGTTAGGTCGCTCCTCTCCTCCGTTAGGGTTAGGTCTCTCCTCTCCTCTCTCTCCTCTGTTAGGGTTTGGTCGCTCCTCTCCTCTCCTCTGTTAGGGTTCGGTCGCTCCTCTCCTCTGTTAGGGTTCGGTCGCTCCTCTCCTCTGTTAGGGTTCGGTCGCTCCTCTCCTCCGTTGGGCTTAAGTCTCTCCTCTCCTCCGTTGGGGTTAGGTCGCTCCTCTCCTCTGTTAGGGTTTGGTCGCTCCTCTCCTCCGTTAGGGTTAGGTCGCTCCTCTCCTCCGTTGGGGTTCGGTCGCTCCTCTCCTCTGTTAGGGTTTGGTCACTCCATCTCCTCTGTTAGGGTTCGGTCGCTCCTCTCCTCCGTTAGGGTTCGGTCGCTCCTCTCCTCCATTAGGGTTCGGTCGCTCCTCTCCTCCATTAGGGTTAGGTCGCTCCTCTCCTCGGTTAGGGTTAGGTCTCTCCTCTCCTCCGTTAGGGTTAGGTCGCTCCTCTCCTCCGTTAGGGTTAGGTCTCTCCTCTCCTCCGTTAGGGTTAGGTCTCTCCTCTCCTCCGTTAGGGTTAGGTCGCTCCTCTCCTCCGTTAGGGTTAGGTCGCTCCTCTCCTCCGTTAGGGTTAGGTCGCTCCTCTCCTCCGTTAGGTTAGGGTTAGGTCGCTCCTCTCCTCTGTTAGGGTTAGGTCTCTCCTCTCCTCCGTTGGGGTTAGGTATCTCCTCTCCTCCGTTGGGGTTAGGTCGCTCCTCTCCTCCGTTAGGTTAGGGTTAAGTCGCTCCTCTCCTCTGTTAGGGTTAGGTCTCTCCTCCGTTGGGGTTAGGTATCTCCTCTCCTCCGTTGGGGTTAGGTCTCTCCTCTCATCCGTTGGGGTTAGGTCTCTCCTCTCCTCCGTTGGGGTTAGGTCTCTCCTCTCCTCCGTTGGGGTTAGGTCTCTCCTCTCCTCCGTTGGGGTTAGGTCGCTCCTCTCCTCCGTTGGGGTTAGGTCGCTCCTCTCCTCCGTTGGGGTTTGGTATCTCCTCTCCTCCGTTGGGGTTAGGTATCTCCTCTCCTCCGTTGGGGTTAGGTCTCTCCTCTCATCCGTTGGGGTTAGGTCTCTCCTCGCCTCCGTTAGGGTTAGGTCTCTCCTCTCCTCCGTTGGGGTTAGGTCGCTCCTCTCCTCCATTGGGGTTAGGTCGCTCCTCTCCTCTGTTGGGGTTAGGTCTCTCCTCTCCTCCGTTAGGTTAGGGTTAGGTCGCTCCTCTCCTCCGTTAGGGTTTGGTCTCTCCTCTCCTCCGTTAGGGTTAGGTCGCTACTCTCCTCCGTTAGGGTTGGGTCTCTCCTCCGTTAGGGTTAGGTCGCTCCTCTCCTCTTTTAGGTTAGGGTTAGGTTGCTCCTCTCCTCTGTTAGGTGAGGGTTAGGTCTCTCATCCGTTGGGGTTAGGTCTCTCCTCTCCTCCGTTGGGGTTAGGTCTCTCCTCTCCTCCGTTGGGGTTAGGTCTCTCCTCTCCTCTGTTGGGGTTAGGTCGCTCCTCTCTTCTGTTGGGGTTAGGTCTCTCCTCTCCTCCATTGGGGTTTGGTCGCTCCTCTCCTCCGTTAGGGTTAGGTCGCTCCTTTCCTCCGTTGGGGTTAGGTCGCTCCTCTCCTCCGTTGGGGTTCGGTCGCTCCTCTCCTCTGTTAGGGTTTGGTCGCTCCATCTCCTCTGTTAGGGTTCGGTCGCTCCTCTCCTCCGTTAGGGTTCGGTCGCTCCTCTCCTCCATTAGGGTTCGGTCGCTCCTCTCCTCCGTTAGGGTTAGGTCGCTCCTCTCCTCGGTTAGGGTTAGGTCTCTCCTCTCCTCCGTTAGGGTTCGGTCGCTCCTCTCCTCCGTTAGGGTTAGGTCTCTCCTCTCCTCCGTTAGGGTTAGGTCTCTCCTCTCCTCCGTTAGGGTTAGGTCTCTCCTCTCCTCCGTTAGGGTTAGGTTGCTCCTCTCCTCCGTTAGGGTTAGGTCGCTCCTCTCCTCCGTTAGGGTTAGGTTGCTCCTCTCCTCCGTTAGGGTTAGGTCGCTCCTCTCCTCCGTTAGGTTAGGGTTAGGTCGCTCCTCTCCTCTGTTAGGGTTAGGTCGCTCCTCTCCTCCGTTAGGTTAGGGTTAAGTCGCTCCTCTCCTCTGTTAGGGTTAGGTCTCTCCTCCGTTGGGGTTAGGTATCTCCTCTCCTCCGTTGGGGTTAGGTCTCTCCTCTCATCCGTTGGGGTTAGGTCTCTCCTCTCCTCCGTTGGGGTTAGGTCTCTCCTCTCCTCCGTTGGGGTTAGGTCTCTCCTCTCCTCCGTTGGGGTTTGGTCTCTCCTCTCCTCCGTTGGGGTTAGGTCGCTCCTCGCCTCCGTTAGGGTTCGGTCTCTCCTCTCCTCCGTTAGGGTTAGGTCGCTCCTCTCCTCCGTTAGGTTAGGGTTAGGTCGCTCCTCTCCTCTGTTAGGGTTAGGTCTCTTCTCTCCTCTGTTAGGGTTAGGTCGCTCCTCTCCTCTGTTAGGGTTAGGTCTCTCCTCTCTCCTCCGTTAGGGTTAGGTCTCTCTCCTCCGTTAGGGTTGGGTCCTCTCCTCCGTTAGGGTTAGGTCTCCTCTCCTCTTTAGGTTAGGGTTAGGTTGCTCCTCTCCTCTGTTAGGTGAGGGTTAGGTCTCTCATCCGTTGGGGTTAGGTCTCTCCTCTCCTCTGTTGGGGATAGGTCGCTCCTCTCCTACTTTAGGGTTAGGTTGCTCCTCTCCTCCGTTGGGGTTTGGTCGCTCCTCTCCTCCGTTAGGGTTAGGTCTCTCCTCTCCTCCGTTGGGGATAGGTCGCTCCTCTCCTACTTTAGGGTTAGGTTGCTCCTCTCCTCCGTTGGGGTTTGGTCGCTCCTCTCCTCCGTTAGGGTTAGGTCTCTCCTCCGTTAGGGTTAGGTCGCTCCTCCGTTAGGGTTAGGTCGCTACTCTCCTCCGTTAGGTTAGGGTTAGGTCTCTCCTCTCCTCCGTTAGGGTTAGGTCTCTCCTCTCCTCCGTTAGGGTTAGGTTGCTCCTCTCCTCCGTTAGGGTTAGGTCGCTCCTCTCCTCCGTTAGGGTGAGGGCTCTCTCCTCCGTTAGGTTAGGGTGCTCCTCTCCTCTCCTCTGTTAGTTAGGGTTAGGTCTCTCCTCTCCTCCGTTAGGGTTAGGTCTCCTCTCCTCCGTTAGGTTAGGGTTAGGTCTCTCCTCTCCTCTGTTAGGGTTAGGTCTCTCCTCTCCTCTGTTAGGGTTAGGTCTCTCCTCTCCTCCGTTAGGGTTAGGTCTCTCCTCTCCTCCGTTGGGGTTAGGTCTCTTCTCTCCTCCGTTAGGGTTAGGGTCGCTCCTCTCCTCCGTTAGGGTTAGGTCTCTCCTCCGTTAGGGTTCGGTCTCCTCTCCTCCGTTAGGGTTAGGTCGCTCCTCTCCTCCGTTAGGTGAGGGTGAGGTCGCTCTCCTCCGTTAGGTTAGGGTTAGGTCGCTCCTCTCCTCCGTTAGGGTTAGGTCCGCTCCTCTCCTCCGTTAGGGTTCCTCCTCTCCTCCGTTTAGGTCGCTCCTCTCCTCCGTTAGGGTTGGGTCTCCTCTCCTCCGTTAGGGTTAGGTCGCTCCTCTCCTCCGTTAGGGTTAGGTTGCTCCTCTCCTCCGTTAGGGTGAGGTCGCTCCTCTCCTCCGTTAGGGTTAGGTCGCTCCTCTCCTCCGTTGGGGTGAGGTCGCTCCTCTCCTCCGTTAGGGTGAGGTCGCTCCTCTCCTCCGTTAGGGTTAGGTCGCTCCTCTCCTCCGTTAGGGTTCTCCTTCCTCCGTTAGGGTGGGTCGCTCCTCTCCTCCGTTAGGGTTAGGTCGCTCCTCAGTTAGGGTTAGGTCGCTCCTCTCCTCCGTTAGGTTAGGGTTAGGTCGCTCCTCTCCTCTGTTAGGTTAGGGTGAGGTCGCTCCTCTCCTCTGTTAGGTTAGGGTGAGGTCGCTCCTCTCCTCTGTTAGGTTAGGGTGAGGTCGCGCCTCTCCTCCGTTGGGGTTAGGTCGCTCCTCTCCTCCGTTAGGGTTCGGTCGCTCCTCTCCTCCGTTAGGGTTCGGTCGCTCCTCTCCTCCGTTAGGGTTCTGTCGCTCCTCTCCTCCGTTAGGGTTAGGTCGCTCCTCTCCTCCGTTGGGGTTAGGTCGCTCCTCTCCTCCGTTAGGTTAGGGTTAGGTCGCTCCTCTCCTCCGTTAGGGTTAGGTCTCTCCTCTCCTCCGTTAGGGTTAGGTCTCTCCTCTCCTCCGTTAGGGTTAGGTCGCTACTCTCCTCCGTTAGGGTTGGGTCTCTCCTCCGTTAGGGTTAGGTCGCTCCTCTCCTCTTTTAGGTTAGGGTTAGGTTGCTCCTCTCCTCTGTTAGGTGAGGGTTAGGTCTCTCATCCGTTGGGGTTAGGTCTCTCCTCTCCTCTGTTGGGGATAGGTCGCTCCTCTCCTACTTTAGGGTTAGGTCTCTCCTCTCCTCCGTTAGGGGTTAGGTCGCTCCTCTCCTCTGTTAGGGTTAGGTCTCTCCTCTCCTCCGTTAGGGGTTAGGTCGCTCCTCTCCTCCGTTAGGGTTAGGTCGCTCCTCTCCTCCGTTAGGTTAGGGTTAGGTCGCTCCTCTCCTCCGTTAGGGTTAGGTCTCTCCTCTCCTCCGTTAGGGTTAGGTCGCTCCTCTCCTCTGTTAGGGTTTGGTCGCTCCTCTCCTCTCCTCTGTTAGGGTTCGGTCTCTCTCTCCTCCGTTAGGGTTAGGTCGCTCCTCTCCTCCGTTAGGGTTAGGTCTCTCCTCCGTTAGGGTTCCGGTCGCTCCTCTCCTCCGTTGGGGTTAGGTCTCTCCTCTCTCCCGTTGGGGTTAGGTCGCTCCTCTCCTCCGTTAGGGTTAGGTCTCTCCTCTCCTCCGTTAGGGTTCCTTTGGGGTTAGGTCGCTCCTCTCCTCCGTTGGGGTTAGGTCGCTCCTCTCCTCCGTTAGGGTTGGTCGCTCCTCTCCTCCGTTAGGGTTAGGTCTCCTCTCCTCCGTTAGGGTTAGGTCTCCTCTCCTCCGTTAGGGTTAGGTCGCTCCTCTCCTCCGTTAGGGTTAGGTCGCTCCTCTCCTCCGTTAGGGTTAGGTCTCTCCTCTCCTCCGTTAGGGTTAGGGCTCCTCTCCTCCGTTGGGGTTAGGTCTCTCCTCTCCTCCGTTGGGGTTAGGTCGCTCCTCTCCTCCGTTAGGGTTAGGTCGCTCCTCTCCTCTGTTAGGGTTAGGTCGCTCCTCTCCTCCGTTGGGGTTAGGTCGCTCCTCTCCTCTGTTAGGGTTTGGTCGCTCCTCTCCTCTCCTCTGTTAGGGTTAGGTCGCTCCTCTCCTCTGTTAGGGTTCGGCCGCTCCTCTCCTCCGTTAGGGTTAGGTCTCTCCTCTCCTCCGTTAGGGTTAGGCTCCTCTCCTCCGTTAGGGTTCGGTCGCTCCTCTCCTCTGTTAGGGTTAGGTCGCTCCTCTCCTCTGTTAGGGTTCGGTCTCTCCTCTCCTCCGTTTAGGGGGTCGCTCCTCTCCTCCGTTAGGGTTAGGCCGCTCCTCTCCTCCGTTAGGGTTAGGTCGCTCCTCTCCTCCGTTAGGGTTCGGTCTCCTCTCCTCCGTTAGGGTTAGGTCGCTCCTCTCCTCGGTTAGGGTTAGGTCTCTCCTCTCCTCCGTTAGGGTTAGGTCCGCTCCTCTCCTCCGTTAGGGTTAGGTCGCTCCTCTCCTCCGTTGGGGTTAGGTCGCTCCTCTCCTCCGTTAGGTTAGGGTTAGGTCGCTCCTCTCCTCCGTTAGGGTTAGGTCTCTCCTCTCCTCCGTTAGGGTTAGGTCTCTCCTCTCCTCCTTTAGGGTTAGGTCGCTCCTCTCCTCCGTTAGGGTTAGGTCTCTCCTCCGTTAGGGTTCGGCTCTCCTCTCCTCCGTTTTAGGTTAGGGTTAGGTCGCTCCTCTCCTCCGTTAGGTGAGGGTGAGGTCGCTCCTCTCCTCCGTTAGGGTTAGGTCGCTCCTCTCCTCCGTTAGGGTTAGGTCGCTCCTCTCCTCCGTTGGGCTCGGTCTCCTCTCCTCCGTTAGGGCTTAGGCCGCTCCTCTCCTCCGTTAGGGTTAGGTTGCTCGCTCCTCTCCTCCGTTGAGGGTTAGGTCTCCTCTCCTCCGTTAGGGTTCCCGCTCCTCTCCTCCGTTAGGGGTTAGGTCGCTCCTCTCCTCCGTTAGGGTGAGGTCTGCTCCTCTCCTCCGTTAGGGTTAGGTCGCTCCTCTCCTCCGTTAGGGAGGCGCTCCTCTCCTCCGTTAGGGTGAGGTCGCTCCTCTCCTCCGTTAGGGTTAGGTCGCTCCTCTCCTCCGTTAGGGTTAGGTCGCTCCCTCTCCTCCGTTAGGGTTAGGTCGCTCCTCTCCTCTCCTCCGTTAGGGTTAGGTCGCTCCTCTCCTCTGTTAGGTTAGGGTGAGGTCGCTCCTCTCCTCTGTTAGGTTAGGGTGAGGTCGCTCCTCTCCTCTGTTAGGTTAGGGTGAGGTCGCTCCTCTCCTCCGTTAGGGTTAGGTCGCTCCTCTCCTCCGTTGGGGTTAGGTCGCTCCTCTCCTCCGTTGGGGTTAGGTCGCTCCTCTCCTCCGTTAGGGTTAGGTCGCTCCTCTCCTCCGTTAGGGTTAGGTCGCTCCTCTCCTCCGTTGGGGTTAGGCTCTCTCCTCTCCTCCGTTAGGTTAGGGTTAGGTCGCTCCTCTCCTCCGTTAGGGTTAGGTCTCTCCTCTCCTCCGTTAGGGTTAGGTCTCTCCTCTCCTCCGTTAGGGTTAGGTCGCTACTCTCCTCCGTTAGGGTTGGGTCTCTCCTCCGTTAGGGTTAGGTCGCTCCTCTCCTCTTTTAGGTTAGGGTTAGGTCGCTCCTCTCCTCCGTTAGGTTAGGGTTAGGTCGCTCCTCTCCTCTGTTAGGGTTAGGTCTCTCCTCTCCTCCGTTGGGGTTAGGTATCTCCTCTCCTCCATTGGGGTTAGGTCGCTCCTCTCCTCCGTTAGGGGGTTAGGTCGCTCCTCTCCTCTGTTAGGGTTAGGTCTCTCCTCCGTTGGGGTTAGGTATCTCCTCTCCTCCGTTGGGGTTAGGTCGCTCCTCTCCTCTGTTAGGGTTTGGTCGCTCCTCTCCTCCGTTGGGCTTAAGTCTCTCCTCTCCTCCGTTGGGGTTAGGTCGCTCCTCTCCTCTGTTAGGGTTTGGTCGCTCCTCTCCTCTGTTAGGGTTTGGTCGCTCCTCTCCTCCGTTAGGGTTAGGTCTCTCCTCTCCTCCGTTGGGGTTAGGTCGCTCCTCTCTTCTGTTGGGGTTAGGTCTCTCCTCTCCTCCATTGGGGTTAGGTCGCTCCTCTCCTCTGTTGGGGTTAGGTCTCTCCTCTCCTCCGTTAGGTTAGGGTTAGGTCGCTCCTCTCCTCTGTTAGGGTTAGGTCTCTTCTCTCCTCCGTTAGGGTTAGGTCTCTCCTCTCCTCCGTTAGGGTTAGGTCTCTCCTCTCCTCCGTTAGGGTTAGGTCGCTCCTCTCCTCCGTTAGGGTTTAGGTCTCTCCTCCGTTAGGGTTAGGTCGCTCCTCTCCTCTTTTAGTTAGGGTTAGGTTGCTCCTCTCCTCTGTTAGGTGAGGGTTAGGTCTCTCATCCGTTGGGGTTAGGTCTCTCCTCTCCTCTGTTGGGGATAGGTCGCTCCTCTCCTACTTTAGGGTTAGGTTGCTCCTCTCCTCTGTTGGGGTTTGGTCGCTCCTCTCCTCTGTTAGGGTTAAGTCTCTCCTCTCTTCCGTAGGGGTTAGGTCGCTCCTCTCCTCCGTTGGGGATAGGTCGCTCCTCTCCTACTTTAGGGTTAAGTCGCTCCTCTCCTCTGTTAGGGTTAGGTCTCTCCTCCGTTGGGGTTAGGTATCTCCTCTCCTCCGTTGGGGTTAGGTCTCTCCTCTCATCCGTTGGGGTTAGGTCTCTCCTCTCCTCCGTTAGGGGTTAGGTCTCTCCTCTCCTCCGTTAGGGTTAGGTCTCTCCTCTCCTCCGTTAGGGTTAGGTCGCTCCTCTCCGCCGTTAGGGTTAGGTCTCTCCTCTCCTCCGTTAGGGTTAGGTCGCTCCTCTCCTCCGTTGGGGCTTGGTCTCCTCTCCTCCGTTGGGGTTAGGTCGCTCCTCTCCTCCGTTAGGGTTAGGTCTCTCCTCTCCTCCGTTAGGGTTAGGTCTCTCCTCTCCTCCGTTGGGGTTAGGTCGCTCCTCTCCTCTGTTAGGGTTGGGTTGGGCTTAGGTCTCTCCTCTCCTCCGTTGGGGTTAGGTCGCTCCTCTCCTCTGTTAGGGTTAGGCCGCTCCTCCTCTCCTCCGTTAGGGTTTGGCCGCCTCTCCTCCGTTAGGGTTAGGTCTCTCCTCTCCTCCGTTGGGGTTAGGTCGCTCCTCTCTTCTGTTGGGGTTAGGTCTCTCCTCTCCTCCATTGGGGTTAGGTCGCTCCTCTCCTCTGTTGGGGTTAGGTCTCTCCTCTCCTCCGTTAGGTTAGGGTTAGGTCGCTCCTCTCCTCTGTTAGGGTTAGGTCTCTCTCTCCTCCGTTAGGGTTAGGTCTCTCCTCTCCTCCGTTAGGGTTAGGTCTCTCCTCTCCTCCGTTAGGGTTAGGTCGCTCTCTCCTCCGTTAGGGTTAGGTCTCTCCTCCGTTAGGGTTAGGTCCTCCTCTCCTCTTTTAGTTAGGGTTAGGTTGCTCCTCTCCTCTGTTAGGTGAGGGTTAGGTCTCTCATCCGTTGGGGTTAGGTCTCTCCTCTCCTCTGTTGGGGATAGGTCGCTCCTCTCCTCTTTAGGGTTAGGTTGCTCCTCTCCTCTGTTGGGGTTTGGTCGCTCCTCTCCTCTGTTAGGGTTAAGTCTCTCCTCTCTTCCGTTGGGGTTAGGTCGCTCCTCTCCTCCGTTGGGGATAGGTCGCTCCTCTCCTACTTTAGGGTTAGGTTGCTCCTCTCCTCCGTTGGGGCTTGGTCGCTCCTCTCCTCCGTTAGGGTTAGGTCTCTCCTCCGTCCTCCCTCCGTTAGGGTTAGGTCGCTCCTCTCCTCTGTTAGGGTTAGGTCTCTTCTCTCCTCAGTTAGGGTTAGGTCGCTCCTCTCCTCCGTTGGGTTAGGGTTAGGTCTCTCCTCTCCTCCGTTAGGGTTAGGTCTCTCCTCTCCTCCGTTAGGGTTAGGTCGTAGGTCCTCCGTTAGGGTTGGGTCTCTCCTCCGTTAGGGTTAGGTCGCTCCTCTCCTCTTTAGGTTAGGGTTAGGTTGCTCCTCTCCTCTGTTAGGTGAGGGTTAGGTCTCTCCGTTGGGGTTAGGTCTCTCCTCTCCTCTGTTGGGGATAGGTCGCTCCTCTCCTCCTTTAGGGTTAGGTTGCTCCTCTCCTCCGTTAGGGTTTGGTCGCTCCTCTCCTCCGTTAGGGTTAAGTCTCTCCTCTCCTCCGTAGGGGTTAGGTCGCTCCTCTCCTCCGTTGGGGATAGGTCTCTCCTCTCCTCCGTTAGGGTTAGGTTGCTCCTCTCCTCCGTTGGGGTTAGGTCTCCTCTCCTCCGTTAGGGTTAGGTCTCTCCTCTCCTCCGTTAGGGTTAGGTCTCTCCTCTCCTCCGTTAGGGTTAGGTCTCTCCTCTCCTCCGTTGGGGTTCGGCTCCTCTCCCTCTGTTAGGGTTAGGCCCTCTCCTCTCCTCTGTTAGGGTTAGGTCGCTCCTCTCCTCCGTTAGGGTTAGGTCTCTCTCTCCTCTGTTAGGGTTAGGTCTCTCCTCTCCTCCGTTAGGGTTAGGTCTCTCCTCTCCTCCGTTGGGGTTAGGTCGCTCCTCTCCTCCGTTAGGGTTAGGTCGCTCCTCTCCTCCGTTAGGGTTAGGTCGCTCCTCTCCTCCGTTAGGGTTAGGTCGCTCCTCTCCTCCGTTGGGGTTAGGTCGCTCCTCTCCTCCGTTAGGGTTCGGTCGCTCCTCTCCTCTGTTAGGGTTAGGTCGCTCCTCTCCTCCGTTAGGGTTCGGTCTCCTCTCCTCCGTTAGGGTTAGGTCGCTCCTCTCCTCCGGTCGCTTCTCCTCGGTTAGGGTTAGGTCTCCTCTCCTCCGTTAGGGTTCGGTCGCTCCTCTCCTCCGTTAGGGTTAGGTCTCTCCTCTCCTCCGTTAGGGGTAGGTCTCTCCTCTCCTCCGTTAGGGTTAGGTCTCTCCTCTCCTCCGTTAGGGTTAGGTTCTCTCCTCCGTTAGGGTTAGGTCGCTCCTCTCCTCCGTTAGGTTAGGGTTAGGTCGCTCCTCTCCTCTGTTAGGGTTAGGTCTCTCCTCTCCTCCGTTAGGGTTAGGTATCTCCTCTCCTCCGTTGGGGTTAGGTCGCTCCTCTCCTCCGTTAGGTTAGGGTTAGGTCGCTCCTCTCCTCTGTTAGGGTTAGGTCTCTCCTCCGTTGGGGTTAGGTATCTCCTCTCCTCCGTTGGGGTTAGGTCTCTCCTCTCCTCCGTTGGGTTAGGTCTCTCCTCTCCTCCGTTGGGGTTAGGTCTCTCCTCTCCTCCGTTGGGGTTAGGTCTCTCCTCTCCTCCGTTGGGGTTAGGTCGCTCCTCTCCTCCGTTGGGGTTAGGTCTCTCCTCTCCTCCGTTGGGGTTAGGTCGCTCCTCTCCTCCGTTAGGGTTTGGTCCTCCTCTCCTCCGTTAGGGGTAGGCCGCTCCTCTCCTCCGTTAGGGTTAGGCCTCCTCTCCTCCGTTAGGGTAGGGTTAGGGTAGGCCGCTCCTCTCCTCCGTTGGGGTTAGGTCTCTCCTCTCCTCCGTTGGGGTTAGGTCGCTCCTCTCCTCTGTTAGGGTTAGGTCGCTCCTCTCCTCCGTTAGGGTAGGTCGCTCCTCTCCTCCGTTGGGGTTAGGTCGCTCCCTTCCTCCGTTGGGGTTAGGTCGCTCCTCTCCTCCGTTAGGGTTAGGTCGCTCCTCTCCTCCGTTGGGGTTCGGTCGCTCCTCTCCTCTGTTAGGGTTCGGTCGCTCCATCTCCTCTGTTAGGGTTTGGTCGCTCCTCTCCTCCGTTAGGGTTCGGTCGCTCCTCTCCTCCGTTAGGGTTAGGTCTCTCCTCTCCTCCGTTAGGGTTAGGTCTCTCCTCTCCTCCGTTAGGGTTAGGTTGCTCCTCTCCTCCGTTAGGTTAGGGTTAGGTCTCTCCTCTCCTCCGTTGGGGTTAGGTCGCTCCTCTCTTCTGTTGGGGTTAGGTCTCTCCTCTCCTCCATTGGGGTTAGGTCGCTCCTCTCCTCTGTTGGGGTTAGGTCTCTCCTCTCCTCCGTTAGGTTAGGGTTAGGTCGCTCCTCTCCTCTGTTAGGGTTAGGTCTCTTCTCTCCTCCGTTAGGGTTAGGTCTCTCCTCTCCTCCGTTAGGGTTAGGTCTCTCCTCTCCTCCGTTAGGGTTAGGTCGCTACTCTCCTCCGTTAGGGTTGGGTCTCTCCTCCGTTAGGGTTAGGTCGCTCCTCTCCTCTTTTAGATTAGGGTTAGGTTGCTCCTCTCCTCTGTTAGGTGAGGGTTAGGTCTCTCATCCGTTGGGGTTAGGTCTCTCCTCTCCTCTGTTGGGGATAGGTCGCTCCTCTCCTACTTTAGGGTTAGGTTGCTCCTCTCCTCTGTTGGGGTTTGGTCCTCCTCTCCTCTGTTAGGGTTAAGTCTCTCCTCTCCTCCGTAGGGTTAGGTCGCTCCTCTCCTCCGTTGGGGATAGGTTGCTCCTCTCCTACTTTAGGGTTAGGTTGCTCCTCTCCTCCGTTGGGGTTTGGTCGCTCCTCTCCTCCGTTAGGGTTAGGTCTCTCCTCCGTTAGGGTTAGGTCGCTCCTCCGTTAGGGTTAGGTCGCTCCTCTCCTCTGTTAGGGTTAGGTCTCTTCTCTCCTCAGTTAGGGTTAGGTCGCTACTCTCCTCCGTTGGGTTAGGGTTAGGTCTCTCCTCTGCTCCGTTAGGGTTAGGTCTCTCCTCTCCTCCGTTAGGGTTAGGTCGCTACTCTCCTCCGTTAGGGTTGGGTCTCTCCTCCGTTAGGGTTAGGTCGCTCCTCTCCTCTTTTAGGTTAGGGTTAGGTTGCTCCTCTCCTCTGTTAGGTGAGGGTTAGGTCTCTCATCCGTTGGGGTTAGGTCTCTCCTCTCCTCTGTTGGGGATAGGTCGCTCCTCTCCTACTTTAGGGTTAGGTTGCTCCTCTCCTCCGTTGGGGTTTGGTCGCTCCTCTCCTCTGTTAGGGTTAAGTCTCTCCTCTCTTCCGTAGGGGTTAGGTCGCTCCTCTCCTCCGTTGGGGATAGGTCGCTCCTCTCCTACTTTAGGGTTAGGTTGCTCCTCTCCTCCGTTGGGGTTAGGTCGCTCCTCTCCTCCGTTAGGGTTAGGTCTCTCCTCTCCTCCGTTAGGGTTAGGTCTCTCCTCTCCTCCGTTAGGGTTAGGTCTCTCCTCTCCTCCGTTGGGGTTCGGTCGCTCCTCTCCTCTGTTAGGGTTTGGTCGCTCCTCTCCTCTCCTCTGTTAGGGTTCGGTCGCTCCTCTCCTCTGTTAGGGTTCGGTCGCTCCTCTCCTCTGTTAGGGTTCGGTCGCTCCTCTCCTCCGTTGGGCTTAAGTCTCTCCTCTCCTCCGTTGGGGTTAGGTCGCTCCTCTCCTCTGTTAGGGTTTGGTCGCTCCTCTCCTCCGTTAGGGTTAGGTCGCTCCTCTCCTCCGTTAGGGTTAGGTCGCTCCTCTCCTCCGTTGGGGTTCGGTCGCTCCTCTCCTCTGTTAGGGTTTGGTCACTCCATCTCCTCTGTTAGGGTTCGGTCGCTCCTCTCCTCCGTTAGGGTTCGGTCGCTCCTCTCCTCCATTAGGGTTAGGTCGCTCCTCTCCTCCATTAGGGTTAGGTCGCTCCTCTCCTCGGTTAGGGTTAGGTCTCTCCTCTCCTCCGTTAGGGTTCGGTCGCTCCTCTCCTCCGTTAGGGTTAGGTCTCTCCTCTCCTCCGTTAGGGTTAGGTCTCTCCTCTCCTCCGTTAGGGTTAGGTCTCTCCTCTCCTCCGTTAGGGTTAGGTTGCTCCTCTCCTCCGTTAGGGTTAGGTCGCTCCTCTCCTCCGTTAGGTTAGGGTTAGGTCGCTCCTCTCCTCTGTTAGGGTTAGGTCTCTCCTCTCCTCCGTTGGGGTTAGGTATCTCCTCTCCTCCGTTGGGGTTAGGTCGCTCCTCTCCTCCGTTAGGTTAGGGTTAAGTCGCTCCTCTCCTCTGTTAGGGTTAGGTCTCTCCTCCGTTGGGGTTAGGTATCTCCTCTCCTCCGTTGGGGTTAGGTCTCTCCTCTCATCCGTTGGGGTTAGGTCTCTCCTCTCCTCCGTTGGGGTTAGGTCTCT
Source organism: Oncorhynchus masou masou (assembly GCF_036934945.1). Classification (NCBI taxonomy): domain Eukaryota; kingdom Metazoa; phylum Chordata; class Actinopteri; order Salmoniformes; family Salmonidae; genus Oncorhynchus; species Oncorhynchus masou. The sequence goes on along the minus strand of NC_088213.1, from coordinate 1,936,884 downwards.
CCTCTCCTCCGTTGGGGTTAGGTCTCTCCTCTCCTCCGTTGGGGTTAGGTCGCTCCTCTCCTCCGTTGGGGTTAGGTCTCTCCTCTCCTCCGTTGGGGTTAGGTCGCTCCTCTCCTCCGTTGGGGTTTGGTCTCTCCTCTCCTCCGTTGGGGTTAGGTCGCTCCTCTCCTCCGTTAGGGTTAGGTCTCTCCTCTCCTCCGTTAGGGTTAGGTCTCTCCTCTCCTCCGTTGGGGTTAGGTCGCTCCTCTCCTCTGTTAGGGTTTGGTCGCTCCTCTCCTCCGTTGGGCTTAAGTCTCTCCTCTCCTCCGTTGGGGTTAGGTCGCTCCTCTCCTCTGTTAGGGTTTGGTCGCTCCTCTCCTCCGTTAGGGTTAGGTCGCTCCTCTCCTCCGTTGGGGTTAGGTCGCTCCTCTCCTCCGTTGGGGTTAGGTCGCTCCTCTCCTCCGTTAGGGTTAGGTCGCTCCTCTCCTCCGTTGGGGTTAGGTCGCTCCTCTCCTCTGTTAGGTTCCCATCTCCTCTGTTAGGGTTAGGTCGCTCCTCTCCTCCGTTAGGGTTAGGTCGCTCCTCTCCTCCGTTAGGGTTAGGTCTCTCCTCTCCTCCGTTAGGGTTAGGTCTCTCCTCTCCTCCGTTAGGGTTAGGTTGCTCCTCTCCTCCGTTAGGGTTAGGTCGCTCCTCTCCTCCGTTAGGTTAGGGTTAGGTCTCTCCTCTCCTCCGTTGGGGTTAGGTCGCTCCTCTCTTCTGTTGGGGTTAGGTCTCTCCTCTCCTCCATTGGGGTTAGGTCGCTCCTCTCCTCTGTTGGGGTTAGGTCTCTCCTCTCCTCCGTTAGGTTAGGGTTAGGTCGCTCCTCTCCTCTGTTAGGGTTAGGTCTCTTCTCTCCTCCGTTAGGGTTAGGTCTCTCCTCTCCTCCGTTAGGGTTAGGTCTCTCCTCTCCTCCGTTAGGGTTAGGTCGCTACTCTCCTCCGTTAGGGTTGGGTCTCTCCTCCGTTAGGGTTAGGTCGCTCCTCTCCTCTTTTAGATTAGGGTTAGGTTGCTCCTCTCCTCTGTTAGGTGAGGGTTAGGTCTCTCATCCGTTGGGGTTAGGTCTCTCCTCCCTCTGTTGGGGATAGGTCGCTCCTCTCCTACTTTAGGGTTAGGTTGCTCCTCTCCTCTGTTGGGGTTTGGTCGCTCCTCTCCTCTGTTAGGGTTAAGTCTCTCCTCTCTTCCGTAGGGGTTAGGTCGCTCCTCTCCTCCGTTGGGGATAGGTCGCTCCTCTCCTACTTTAGGGTTAGGTTGCTCCTCTCCTCCGTTGGGGTTTGGTCGCTCCTCTCCTCCGTTAGGGTTAGGTCTCTCCTCCGTTAGGGTTAGGTCGCTCCTCCGTTAGGGTTAGGTCGCTCCTCTCCTCTGTTAGGGTTAGGTCTCTTCTCTCCTCAGTTAGGGTTAGGTCGCTACTCTCCTCCGTTGGGTTAGGGTTAGGTCTCTCCTCTGCTCCGTTAGGGTTAGGTCTCTCCTCTCCTCCGTTAGGGTTAGGTCGCTACTCTCCTCCGTTAGGGTTGGGTCTCTCCTCTCCTGGGGTCCTGTGTGGCTCAGTCGGTAGAGCATGGCGCTTGCAACGCCAAGCGTCGTGGGTTCGATTCCCGCTGGGGCCACCCATATGTAAAAGTAGTGGCCCCAGCCGACTTGTAAGTCGCTTTGGACAAAAGCGTCTGCTAAATGGGATATATTATTGATATATTATCCTCCGTTAGGGTTAGGTCGCTCCTCTCCTCTTTTAGGTTAGGGTTAGGTTGCTCCTCTCCTCTGTTAGGTGAGGGTTAGGTCTCTCATCCGTTAGGGTTAGGTCACTCCTCCGTTAGGGTTAGGTCTTTCCTCTCCTCCGTAAGGGTTAGGTCGCTCCTCTCCTCCGTAAGGGTTCGGTCGCTCCTCTCCTCCGTAAGGGTTAGGTCTCTCCTCTCCTCCGTTAGGGTTAGGTCACTCCTCTCCTCCATTGGGGTTAGGTCGCTCCTCTCCTCCGTTGGGGTTAGGTCTCTCCTCTCCTCCGTTGGGGTTAGGTCGCTCCTCTCCTCTGTTAGGTTAGGGTTAGGTCGCTCCTCTCCTCTGTTAGGTTAGGGTTAGGTCGCTCCTCTCCTCTGTTAGGTTAGGGTTAGGTCGCTCCTCTCCTCTGTTGGGGTTAGGTCACTCCTCTCCTCCATTGGGGTTAGGTCGCTCCTCTCCTCCGTTGGGGTTAGGTCTCTCCTCTCCTCTGTTGGGGTTAGGTCTCTCCTCTCCTCCGTTAGGGTTAGGTCTCTCCTCTCCTCCGTTGGGGTTAGGTCACTCCTCTCCTCCATTGGGGTTAGGTCTCTCCTCTCCTCCGTTGGGGTTAGGTCTCTCCTCTCCTCCGTTGGGGTTAGGTCTCTCCTCTCCTCCGTTGGGGTTAGGTCTCTCCTCCGTTGGGGTTAGGTATCTCCTCTCCTCCGTTGGGGTTAGGTCGCTCCTCTCCTCCGTTAGGGGTTAGGTCTCCTCTCATCCGTTGGGGTTAGGTCTCTCCTCTCCTCCGTTGGGATTAGGTCTCTCCTCTCCTCCGTTGGGGTTAGGTCTCTCCTCTCCTCCGTTGGGGTTAGGTCTCTCCTCTCCTCCGTTGGGGTTTGGTCTCTCCTCTCCTCCGTTGAGGTTAGGTCGCTCCTCTCCTCCGTTAGGGTTAGGTCTCTCCTCTCCTCCGTTAGGGTTAGGTCTCTCCTCTCCTCCGTTAGGGATAGGTCTCTCCTCTCCTCCGTTGGGGTTAGGTCGCTCCTCTCCTCCGTTGGGGTTAGGTCGCTCCTCTCCTCTGTTGGGGTTAGGTCGCTCCTCTCCTCTGTTAGGTTAGGGTTAGGTCGCTCCTCTCCTCCGTTAGGGTTAAGTCTCTCCTCTCCTCTGTTGGGGTTAGGTCTCTCCTCTCCTCTGTTGGGGTTAGGTCTCTCCTCTCCTCCGTTGGGGTTAGGTCTCTCCTCTCCTCCGTTAGGGCTTAGGCCGCTCCTCTCCTCCGTTAGGGTTCCGGCCGCTCCTCTCCTCCGTTAGGGTTCGGCCGCTCCTCTCCTCCGTTAGGGTTAGGTCGCTCCTCTCCTCCGTTAGGGTTAGGTCCGCTCCTCTCCTCCGTTAGGGTTCGGTTGCTCCTCTCCTCCGTTAGTGTTCGGTCCCTCCTCTCCTCCGTTAGGGTTCGGGCTCCTCTCCTCTGTTAGGGTTAGGTCTCTCCTCTGTTAGGGTTAGGTCTCTCCTCCGTTAGGGTTAGCTCTCTCCACCGTTAGGGTTAGGTCGCTCCTCTCCTCTGTTAGGTTAGGGTTAGGTCGCTCCCTCTCCTCCGTTAGGCTAGGTCTCTCATCTCCTCCGTTAGGGTTAGGTCTCTCCTCCGTTAGGGTTAGGCCGCTCCTCCTCCGTTAGGGTTAGGTCCTCCTCCGTTAGGGTTAGGTCGCTCCTCCGTTAGGGTTAGGTCGCTCCTCCGTTAGGGTTAGGTCGCTCCTCTCCTCTGTTAGGGTTAGGTCTCTCCTCTCCTCCGTTAGGGTTAGGTCTCTCCTCCGTTAGGGTTAGGTCTCTCCTCTCCTCTGTTAGGTTAGGGTTAGGTCGCTCCTCTCCTCTTTTAGGGTAGGGTTAGGTCGCTCCTCTCCTCTGTTAGGTTAGGGTTAGGTCTCTCCTCAGTTAGGGTTAGGTCTCTCCTCTCCTCCGTTGGGGTTAGGTCTCTCCTCTCCTCCGTTGGGGTTAGGTCTCTCCTCTCCTCTGTTGGGCTTAAGTCTCTCCTCTCCTCCGTTGGGGTTAGGTCGCTCCTCTCCTCCGTTGGGGTTAGGTCGCTCCTCTCCTCCGTTGGGGTTAGGTCGCTCCTCTCCTCCGTTAGTGTTAGGTCGCTCCTCTCCTCCGTTAGGGTCAGGTCGCTCCTCCGTTAGGGTTAGGTCACTCCTCTCCTCTGTTAGGTTAGGTTAGGTCGCTCCTCTCCTCTGTTAGGTTAGGGTTAGGCTCCTCTCCTCTGTTGGGGTTAGGTCGCTCCTCTCCTCCATTGGGGTTAGGTCGCTCCTCTCCTCTGTTGGGGTTAGGTCTCTCCTCTCCTCTGTTGGGGTTAGGTCTCTCCTCTCCTCCGTTAGGGTTAGGTCTCTCCTCTCCTCCGTTGGGGTTAGGTCTCTCCTCTCCTCCGTTGGGGTTAGGTCTCTCCTCTCCTCCGTTGGGGTTAGGTCTCCTCTCCTCCGTTGGGGTTAGGTCTCTCCTCCGTTAGGGTTAGGTATCTCCTCTCCTCCGTTGGGGTTAGGTCGCTCTCCTCTCCTCCGTTGGGGTTAGGTCTCTCCTCTCATCCGTTGGGGTTAGGTCTCTCCTCTCCTCCGTTGGGGTTAGGTCTCTCCTCTCCTCCGTTGGGGTTAGGTCTCTCTCCCTCCGTTGGGGTTAGGTCTCTCCTCTCCTCCGTTGGGGTTTGGTCTCTCCTCTCCTCCGTTGAGGCTAGGTCGCTCCTCTCCTCCGTTAGGTTAGGTCTCTCCTCTCCTCCGTTGGGGTTAGGTCGCTCCTCTCCTCCGTTGGGGTTAGGTCGCTCCTCTCCTCCGTTAGGGTTAGGTCTCTCCTCTCCTCCGTTGGGGTTAGGTCGCTCCTCTCCTCTGTTAGGTTAGGGTTAGGTCGCTCCTCTCCTCCGTTAGGGTTAAGTCTCTCCTCTCCTGCTGTTGGGGTTAGGTCTCCCTCTCCTCTGTTGGGGTTAGGTCTCTCCTCTCCTCCGTTGGGGCCCGGTCGCTCCTCTCCTCCGTTAGGGCCCGGCCGCTCCTCTCCTCCGTTAGGGCCCGGCCGCTCCTCTCCTCCGTTAGGGCCCGGCCGCTCCTCTCCTCCGTAAGTTCGGCCGCTCCTCTCCTCCGTTAGGGTTCGGTCGCTCCTCTCCTCCGTTAGGGTTCGGTCCCTCCTCTCCTCCGTTAGGGTTAGGTCCGCTCCTCTCCTCCGTTAGGGTTAGGTCTCTCCTCTCCTCTGTTAGGGTTAGGTCTCTCTCCTCCGTTAGGCTTAGCTCTCTCCACCGTTAGGGTTAGGTCGCTCCTCTCCTCTGTTAGGTTAGGGTTAGGCCGCTCCTCTCCTCCGTTAGGGTTAGGTCTCTCATCTCCTCCGTTAGGGTTAGGTCTCTCCTCCGTTAGGGTTAGGTCGCTCCTCCGTTAGGGTTAGGTCGCTCCTCCGTTAGGGTTAGGTCGCTCCTCCGTTAGGGTTAGGTCGCTCCTCCGTTAGGGTTAGGTCGCTCCTCTCCTCTGTTAGGGTTAGGTCTCTCCTCTCCTCCGTTAGGGTTAGGTCTCTCCTCCGTTAGGGTTAGGTCTCTCCTCTCCTCTGTTAGGTTAGGGTTAGGTCGCTCCTCTCCTCTTTTAGGGTAGGGTTAGGTCGCTCCTCTCCTCTGTTAGGTTAGGGTTAGGTCTCTCCTCAGTTAGGGTTAGGTCTCTCCTCTCCTCCGTTGGGGTTAGGTCTCTCCTCTCCTCCGTTGGGCTTAAGTCTCTCCTCTCCTCCGTTGGGGTTAGGTCGCTCCTCTCCTCCATTGGGGTTAGGTCGCTCCTCTCCTCCGTTGGGGTTAGGTCGCTCCTCTCCTCCGTTAGTGTTAGGTCGCTCCTCTCCTCCGTTAGGGTCAGGTCGCTCCTCCGTTAGGGTTAGGTCGCTCCTCTCCTCTGTTAGGTTAGGGTTAGGTCGCTCCTCTCCTCCGTTAGGGTTAGGTCTCTCCTCTCCTCCGTTAGGTCGCTCCTCCGTTAGGGTTAGGTCGCTCCTCCGTTAGGGTTAGGTCGCTCCTCCGTTAGGGTTAGGTCGCTCCTCCGTTAGGGTTAGGTCGCTCCTCCGTTAGGGTTAGGTCGCTCCTCTCCTCTGTTAGGGTTAGGTCTCTCCTCTCCTCCGTTAGGGTTAGGTCTCTCCTCCGTTAGGGTTAGGTCTCTCCTCTCCTCTGTTAGGTTAGGGTTAGGTCGCTCCTCTCCTCTTTTAGGGTAGGGTTAGGTCGCTCCTCTCCTCTGTTAGGTTAGGTCTCTCCTCAGTTAGGGTTAGGTCTCTCCTCTCCTCCGTTGGGGTTAGGTCGCTCCTCTCCTCCGTTAGGGTTAGGTCGCTCCTCTCCTCCGTTGGGGATAGGTCTCTCCTCTCCTCCGTTGGGGTTAGGTCGCTCCTCTCCTCCGTTGGGGTTAGGTCGCTCCTCTCCTCCGTTAGGGTTAGGTTTCTCCTCTCCTCCCCTCCGTTAGGGTTAGGTTTCTCCTCTCCTCCGTTAGGGTTAGGTCGCTCCTCTCCTCCGTTAGGTTAGGGTTAGGTCGCTCCTCTCCTCTGTTAGGGTTAGGTCTCTCATCTCCTCCGTTAGGGTTAGGTCTCTCCTCCGTTAGGGTTAGGTCGCTCCTCCGTTAGGGTTAGGTCGCTCCTCCGTTAGGGTTAGGTCGCTCCTCCGTTAGGGTTAGGTCGCTCCTCTCCTCTGTTAGGGTTAGGTCTCTCCTCTCCTCCGTTAGGGTTAGGTCTCTCCTCCGTTAGGGTTAGGTCTCTCCTCTCCTCTGTTAGGTTAGGGTTAGGTCGCTCCTCTCCTCTTTTAGGGTAGGGTTAGGTCGCTCCTCTCCTCTGTTAGGTTAGGGTTAGGTCTCTCCTCAGTTAGGGTTAGGTCTCTCCTCTCCTCCGTTGGGGTTAGGTCTCTCCTCTCCTCCGTTGGGGTTAGGTCTCTCCTCTCCTCTGTTGGGCTTAAGTCTCTCCTCTCCTCCGTTGGGGTTAGGTCGCTCCTCTCCTCCGTTAGTGTTAGGTCGCTCCTCTCCTCCGTTAGGGTCAGGTCGCTCCTCCGTTAGGGTTAGGTCGCTCCTCTCCTCTGTTAGGTTAGGGTTAGGCCGCTCCTCTCCTCCGTTAGGGTTAGGTCTCTCCTCTCCTCCGCAGGTCGCTCCTCCGTTAGGGTTAGGTCGCTCCTCCGTTAGGGTTAGGTCGCTCCTCCGTTAGGGTTAGGTCGCTCCTCCGTTAGGGTTAGGTCTCTCCTCCGTTAGGGTTAGGTCGCTCCTCTCCTCTGTTAGGGTTAGGTCTCTCCTCTCCTCCGTTAGGGTTAGGTCTCTCCTCCGTTAGGGTTAGGTCTCTCCTCTCCTCTGTTAGGTTAGGGTTAGGTCGCTCCTCTCCTCTTTTAGGGTAGGGTTAGGTCGCTCCTCTCCTCTGTTAGGTTAGGGTTAGGTCTCTCCTCTCCTCCGTTGGGGTTAGGTCGCTCCTCTCCTCCGTTAGGGTTAGGTCGCTCCTCTCCTCCGTTGGGGATAGGTCTCTCCTCTCCTCCGTTGGGGTTAGGTCGCTCCTCTCCTCCGTTGGGGTTAGGTCGCTCCTCTCCTCCGTTGGGGTTAGGTCGCTCCTCTCCTCCGTTAGTGTTAGGTCGCTCCTCTCCTCCGTTAGGGTCAGGTCGCTCCTCCGTTAGGGTTAGGTCGCTCCTCTCCTCTGTTAGGTTAGGGTTAGGTCGCTCCTCTCCTCTGTTAGGTTAGGGTTAGGTCGCTCCTCTCCTCTGTTGGGGTTAGGTCACTCCTCTCCTCCATTGGGGTTAGGTCGCTCCTCTCCTCTGTTGGGGTTAGGTCTCTCCTCTCCTCTGTTGGGGTTAGGTCTCTCCTCTCCTCCGTTAGGGTTAGGTCTCTCCTCTCCTCCGTTGGGGTTAGGTCACTCCTCTCCTCCATTGGGGTTAGGTCTCTCCTCTCCTCCGTTGGGGTTAGGTCTCTCCTCTCCTCCGTTGGGGTTAGGTCTCTCCTCCGTTGGGGTTAGGTATCTCCTCTCCTCCGTTGGGGTTAGGTCGCTCCTCTCCTCCGTTGGGGTTAGGTCTCTCCTCTCATCCGTTGGGGTTAGGTCTCTCCTCTCCTCCGTTGGGGTTAGGTCTCTCCTCTCCTCCGTTGGGGTTAGGTCTCTCCTCTCCTCCGTTGGGGTTAGGTCTCTCCTCTCCTCCGTTGGGGTTTGGTCTCTCCTCTCCTCCGTTGAGGTTAGGTCGCTCCTCTCCTCCGTTAGGGTTAGGTCTCTCCTCTCCTCCGTTGGGGTTAGGTCTCTCCTCTCCTCCGTTGGGGTTAGGTCGCTCCTCTCCTCCGTTGGGGTTAGGTCGCTCCTCTCCTCCGTTGGGGTTAGGTCTCTCCTCTCCTCCGTTGGGGTTAGGTCGCTCCTCTCCTCTGTTAGGTTAGGGTTAGGTCGCTCCTCTCCTCCGTTAGGGTTAAGTCTCTCCTCTCCTCTGTTGGGGTTAGGTCTCTCCTCTCCTCTGTTGGGGTTAGGTCTCTCCTCTCCTCCGTAAGGGTTCGGTCGCTCCTCTCCTCCGTAAGGGTTCGGTCGCTCCTCTCCTCCGTAAGGGTTCGGTCGCTCCTCTCCTCCGTAAGGGTTCGGTCGCTCCTCTCCTCCGTAAGGGTTCGGTCGCTCCTCTCCTCCGTTAGGGTTCGGTTGCTCCTCTCCTCCGTTAGTGTTCGGTCCCTCCTCTCCTCCGTTAGGGTTCGGTCGCTCCTCTCCTCTGTTAGGGTTAGGTCTCTCCTCTGTTAGGGTTAGGTCTCTCCTCCGTTAGGGTTAGCTCTCTCCACCGTTAGGGTTAGGTCGCTCCTCTCCTCTGTTAGGTTAGGGTTAGGTCGCTCCTCTCCTCCGTTAGGGTTAGGTCTCTCATCTCCTCCGTTAGGGTTAGGTCTCTCCTCCGTTAGGGTTAGGTCGCTCCTCCGTTAGGGTTAGGTCGCTCCTCCGTTAGGGTTAGGTCGCTCCTCCGTTAGGGTTAGGTCGCTCCTCCGTTAGGGTTAGGTCGCTCCTCTCCTCTGTTAGGGTTAGGTCTCTCCTCTCCTCCGTTAGGGTTAGGTCTCTCCTCCGTTAGGGTTAGGTCTCTCCTCTCCTCTGTTAGGTTAGGGTTAGGTCGCTCCTCTCCTCTTTTAGGGTAGGGTTAGGTCGCTCCTCTCCTCTGTTAGGTTAGGGTTAGGTCTCTCCTCAGTTAGGGTTAGGTCTCTCCTCTCCTCCGTTGGGGTTAGGTCTCTCCTCTCCTCCGTTGGGGTTAGGTCTCTCCTCTCCTCTGTTGGGCTTAAGTCTCTCCTCTCCTCCGTTGGGGTTAGGTCGCTCCTCTCCTCCATTGGGGTTAGGTCGCTCCTCTCCTCCGTTGGGGCTAGGGTCTCCTCTCCTCCGTTAGTGCTAGGTCGCTCCTCTCCTCCGTTAGGGTCAGGTCGCTCCTCCGTTAGGGTTAGGTCGCTCCTCTCCTCTGTTAGGTTAGGGTTAGGCTCCCTCTCCTCCGTTAGGCTAGGTCTCTCCTCTCCTCCGCTAGGCCGCTCCTCCGTTAGGGCCTCCGCTCCTCCGTTAGGGTTAGGTCGCTCCCTCCGTTAGGGTTAGGCCGCTCCTCCGTTAGGGTTAGGTCGCTCCTCCGTTAGGGTTAGGTCGCTCCTCTCCTCTGTTAGGGTTAGGTCTCTCCTCTCCTCCGTTAGGGTTAGGTCTCTCCTCCGTTAGGGTTAGGTCTCTCCTCTCCTCTGTTAGGTTAGGGTTAGGTCGCTCCTCTCCTCTTTTAGGGTAGGGTTAGGTCGCTCCTCTCCTCTGTTAGGTTAGGGTTAGGTCTCTCCTCAGTTAGGGTTAGGTCTCTCCTCTCCTCCGTTGGGGTTAGGTCGCTCCTCTCCTCCGTTAGGGTTAGGTCGCTCCTCTCCTCCGTTGGGGATAGGTCTCTCCTCTCCTCCGTTGGGGTTAGGTCGCTCCTCTCCTCCGTTGGGGTTAGGTCGCTCCTCTCCTCCGTTAGGGTTAGGTTTCTCCTCTCCTCCCCTCCGTTAGGCTAGGTTTCTCCTCTCCTCCGTTAGGGTTAGGTCCGCTCCTCTCCTCCGTTAGGTTAGGGTTAGGTCGCTCCTCTCCTCTGTTAGGGTTAGGTCTCTCATCTCCTCCGTTAGGGTTAGGTCTCTCCTCCGTTAGGGTTAGGTCGCTCCTCCGTTAGGGTTAGGTCGCTCCTCCGTTAGGGTTAGGTCGCTCCTCCGTTAGGGTTAGGTCGCTCCTCTCCTCTGTTAGGGTTAGGTCTCTCCTCTCCTCCGTTAGGGTTAGGTCTCTCCTCCGTTAGGGTTAGGTCTCTCCTCTCCTCTGTTAGGTTAGGGTTAGGTCGCTCCTCTCCTCTTTTAGGGTAGGGTTAGGTCGCTCCTCTCCTCTGTTAGGTTAGGTTAGGTCTCTCCTCAGTTAGGGTTAGGTCTCTCCTCTCCTCCGTTGGGGTTAGGTCTCTCCTCTCCTCCGTTGGGGTTAGGTCTCTCCTCTCCTCTGTTGGGCTTAAGTCTCTCCTCTCCTCCGTTGGGGTTAGGTCGCTCCTCTCCTCCGTTAGTGTTAGGTCGCTCCTCTCCTCCGTTAGGGTCAGGTCGCTCCTCCGTTAGGGTTAGGTCGCTCCTCTCCTCTGTTAGGTTAGGGTTAGGTCGCTCCTCTCCTCCGTTAGGGTTAGGTCTCTCCTCTCCTCCGTTAGGTCGCTCCTCCGTTAGGGTTAGGTCGCTCCTCCGTTAGGGTTAGGTCGCTCCTCCGTTAGGGTTAGGTCGCTCCTCCGTTAGGGTTAGGTCGCTCCTCCGTTAGGGTTAGGTCGCTCCTCTCCTCTGTTAGGGTTAGGTCTCTCCTCTCCTCCGTTAGGGTTAGGTCTCTCCTCCGTTAGGGTTAGGTCTCTCCTCTCCTCTGTTAGGTTAGGGTTAGGTCTCCTCTCTCCTCTTTTAGGGTAGGGTTAGGTCGCTCCTCTCCTCTGTTAGGTTAGGGTTAGGTCTCTCCTCTCCTCCGTTGGGGTTAGGTCGCTCCTCTCCTCCGTTAGGGTTAGGTCGCTCCTCTCCTCCGTTGGGGATAGGTCTCTCCTCTCCTCCGTTGGGGTTAGGTCGCTCCTCTCCTCCGTTGGGGTTAGGTCGCTCCTCTCCTCCGTTAGGGTTAGGTCTCTCCTCTCCTCCCCTCCGTTAGGGTTAGGTTTCTCCTCTCCTCCGTTAGGGTTAGGTCGCTCCTCTCCTCCGTTAGGTTAGGGTTAGGTCGCTCCTCTCCTCTGTTAGGGTTAGGTCGCTCCTCTCCTCTGTTAGGGTTAGGTCTCTCCTCCGTTAGGGTTAGGTCGCTCCTCTCCTCTGTTAGGTTAGGGTTAGGTCTCTCCTCAGTTAGGGTTAGGTCTCTCCTCTCCTCTGTTGGGGATAGGTCGCTCCTCTCCTACTTTAGGGTTAGGTTGCTCCTCTCCTCCGTTGGGGTTTGGTCGCTCCTCTCCTCTGTTAGGGTTAAGTCTCTCCTCTCTTCCGTAGGGGTTAGGTCGCTCCTCTCCTCCGTTGGGGATAGGTCGCTCCTCTCCTACTTTAGGGTTAGGTTGCTCCTCTCCTCCGTTGGGGTTTGGTCGCTCCTCTCCTCTGTTAGGGTTAGGTCGCTCCTCTCCTCCGTTAGGGTTAGGTCGCTCCTCTCCTCTGTTGGGGTTAGGTCGCTCCTCTCCTCCGTTGGGGTTCGGTCGCTCCTCTCCTCTGTTAGTGTTTGGTCGCACCTCTCCTCTGTTAGGGTTCGGCCGCTCCTCTCCTCCGTTGGGCTTAAGTCTCTCCTCTCCTCCGTTAGGGTTAGGTCTCTCCTCTCCTCCGTTAGGGTTAGGTCGCTCCTCTCCTCCGTTAGGGTTAGGTTGCTCCTCTCCTCCGTTAGGGTTAGGTCGCTCCTCTCCTCCGTTAGGTTAGGGTTAGGTCGCTCCTCTCCTCTGTTAGGGTTTGGTCGCTCCTCTCCTCCGTTAGGGTTAGGTCGCTCCTCTCCTCTGTTGGTGTTAGGTCTCTCCTCTCCTCCGTTAGGGTTCGGTCGCTCCTCTCCTCCGTTAGGCTAGGTCCGCCTCCTCTCCTCCGTTAGGGGTTAGGTCTCTCCTCTCCTCCGTTAGGGTTAGGTCTCTCCTCTCCTCCGTTAGGGTTAGGTCTCTCCTCTCCTCCGTTAGGGTTAGGTCTCTCCTCTCCTCCGTTAGGGTTAGGTCGCTCCTCTCCTCCGTTAGGGTTAGGTTGCTCCTCTCCTCCGTTAGGGTTAGGTCGCTCCTCTCCTCCGTTAGGTTAGGGTTAGGTCGCTCCTCTCCTCTGTTAGGGTTAGGTCTCTCCTCTCCTCCGTTGGGGTTAGGTATCTCCTCTCCTCCGTTGGGGTTAGGTCGCTACTCTCCTCCGTTAGGTTAGGGTTAAGTCGCTCCTCTCCTCCGTTAGGGTTAGGTCTCTCCTCCGTTGGGGTTAGGTATCTCCTCTCCTCCGTTGGGGTTAGGTCGCTCCTCTCCTCCGTTGGGGTTAGGTCTCTCCTCTCATCCGTTGGGGTTAGGTCTCTCCTCTCCTCCGTTGGGGTTAGGTCTCTCCTCTCCTCCTTGGGGTTAGGTCTCTCCTCTCCTCCGTTGGGGTTAGGTCTCTCCTCTCCTCCGTTGGGGTTAGGTCTCTCCTCTCCTCCGCTGGGGCTTGGTCTTTCCTCTCCTCCGCGGGGTTAGGTCTCTCCTCTCCTCCGTTAGGGTTAGGTCTCTCCTCTCTCTCTCCGTTGGGGTTAGGTCTCTCCTCTCCTCCGTTGGGGTTAGGTCTCTCCTCTCCTCCGTTGGGGTTAGGTCTCTCCTCTCCTCCGTTGGGGTTTGGTCTCTCCTCTCCTCCGTTGGGGTTTGGTCTCTCCTCTCCTCCGTTGGGGTTTGGTCTCTCCTCTCCTCCGTTGGGGTTAGGTCACTCCTCTCCTCCATTGGGGTTAGGTCGCTCCTCTCCTCCATTAGGGTTAGGTCTCTCCTCTCCTCCGTTAGGGTTAGGTCTCTCCTCTCCTCCGTTGGGGTTAGGTCACTCCTCTCCTCCATTGGGGTTAGGTCGCTCCTCTCCTCCGTTGGGGTTAGGTCTCTCCTCTCCTCCGTTGGGGTTAGGTCGCTCCTCTCCTCTGTTAGGTTAGGGTTAGGTCGCTCCTCTCCTCTGTTAGGTTAGGGTTAGGTCGCTCCTCTCCTCTGTTAGGTTAGGGTTAGGTCGCTCCCTCCTCTGTTGGGGTTAGGTCAGTCCTCTCCTCCGTTGGGGTTAGGTCGCCCTCTCCTCTGTTGGGGTTAGGTCTCTCCTCTCCTCCGTTAGGGTTAGGTCTCTCCTCTCCTCCGTTGGGGTTAGGTCACTCCTCTCCTCCGTTGGGGTTAGGTCTCTCCTCTCCTCCGTTGGGGTTAGGTCTCTCCTCTCCTCCGTTGGGGTTAGGTCTCTCCTCTCCTCCGTTGGGGTTAGGTCTCTCCTCCGTTGGGGTTAGGTATCTCCTCTCCTCCGTTGGGGTTAGGTCGCTCCTCTCCTCCGTTGGGGTTAGGTCTCTCCTCTCATCCGTTGGGGTTAGGTCTCTCCTCTCCTCCGTTGGGGTTAGGTCTCTCCTCTCCTCCGTTGGGGTTAGGTCTCTCCTCTCCTCCGTTAGGCTAGGTCTCTCCTCTCCTCCGTTGGGGCTTAGGTCACTCCTCTCCTCCATTGGGGTTAGGTCGCTCCTCTCCTCCGTTGGGGTTAGGTCTCTCCTCTCCTCCGTTGGGGTTAGGTCGCTCCTCTCCTCTGTTAGGTTAGGGTTAGGTCGCTCCTCTCCTCTGTTAGGTTAGGGTTAGGTCGCTCCTCTCCTCTGTTAGGTTAGGGTTAGGTCGCTCCTCTCCTCTGTTGGGGTTAGGTCAGTCCTCTCCTCCGTTGGGGTTAGGTCGCTCCTCTCCTCTGTTGGGGTTAGGTCTCTCCTCTCCTCCGTTAGGGTTAGGTCTCTCCTCTCCTCCGTTGGGGTTAGGTCACTCCTCTCCTCCGTTGGGGTTAGGTCTCTCCTCTCCTCCGTTGGGGTTAGGTCTCTCCTCTCCTCCGTTGGGGTTAGGTCTCTCCTCTCCTCCGTTGGGGTTAGGTCTCTCCTCCGTTGGGGTTAGGTATCTCCTCTCCTCCGTTGGGGTTAGGTCGCTCCTCTCCTCCGTTGGGGTTAGGTCTCTCCTCTCATCCGTTGGGGTTAGGTCTCTCCTCTCCTCCGTTGGGGTTAGGTCTCTCCTCTCCTCCGTTGGGGTTAGGTCTCTCCTCTCCTCCGTTAGGGTTAGGTCTCTCCTCTCCTCCGTTGGGGTTAGGTCACTCCTCTCCTCCATTGGGGTTAGGTCGCTCCTCTCCTCCGTTGGGGTTAGGTCTCTCCTCTCCTCCGTTGGGGTTAGGTCGCTCCTCTCCTCTGTTAGGTTAGGGTTAGGTCGCTCCTCTCCTCTGTTAGGTTAGGGTTAGGTCGCTCCTCTCCTCTGTTAGGTTAGGGTTAGGTCGCTCCTCTCCTCTGTTGGGGTTAGGTCAGTCCTCTCCTCCGTTGGGGTTAGGTCGCTCCTCTCCTCTGTTGGGGTTAGGTCTCTCCTCTCCTCCGTTAGGGTTAGGTCTCTCCTCTCCTCCGTTGGGGTTAGGTCACTCCTCTCCTCCGTTGGGGTTAGGTCTCTCCTCTCCTCCGTTGGGGTTAGGTCTCTCCTCTCCTCCGTTGGGGTTAGGTCTCTCCTCTCCTCCGTTGGGGTTAGGTCTCTCCTCCGTTGGGGTTAGGTATCTCCTCTCCGTTGGGGTTAGGTCTCCCTCTCCTCCGTTGGGGTTAGGTCTCTCCTCTCCTCCGCTGGGGTTAGGTCTCTCCTCTCCTCCGTTGGGGTTAGGCTCCTCCTCTCCTCCGTTGGGGTTAGGTCTCTCCTCTCCTCCGTTGGGGTTAGGTCTCTCCTCTCCTCCGCTGGGGCTAGGTCTCTCCTCTCCTCCGTTGGGGCTTGGTCTCTCCTCTCCTCCGTTGGGGCTAGGCCGCTCCTCTCCTCCGTTAGGCTAGGTCTCTCCTCTCCTCCGTTAGGGTTAGGTCTCTCCTCTCCTCCGTTGGGGTTAGGCCGCTCCTCTCCTCCGTTGGGGTTAGGTCGCTCCTCTCCTCCGTTGGGGTTAGGTCTCTCCTCTCCTCCGTTGGGGTTAGGCCGCTCCCTCTCCTCTGTTAGGTTAGGCTTAGGTTGCTCCTCTCCTCCGTTAGGGTTAAGTCTCTCCTCTCCTCTGTTGGGGTTAGGCTCTCCTCCCTCCGCGGGGTTAGGTCTCTCCTCTCCTCCGTTGGGGTTAGGTCTCTCCTCTCCTCCGTTGGGGTTAGGTCTCTCCTCTCCTCCGTTGGGGTTAGGTCTCTCCTCTCCTCCGTTAGGGTTAGGTTGCTCCTCTCCTCCGTTAGGGTTCGGTCGCTCCTCTCCTCCGTTAGGGTTAAGTCTCTCCTCTCCTCCGTTAGGGTTAGGTCTCTCCTCCGTTAGGGTTAGGTCACTCCTCCGTTAGGGTTAGGTCACTCCTCCGTTAGGGTTAGGTCACTCCTCCGTTAGGGTTAGGTCTTTCCTCTCCTCCGTTGGGGTTAGGTCGCTCCTCTCCTCCGTTAGGGTTAGGTCGCTCCTCTCCTCCGTAAGGGTTAGGTCGCTCCTCTCCTCCGTAAGGGTTTGGTCGCTCCTCTCCTCCGTAAGGGTTCGGTCGCTCCTCTCCTCCGTAAGGGTTCGGTCGCTCCTCTCCTCCGTAAGGGCTTTGGCCGCTCCTCTCCTCCGCGTTAGGGTTCGGTTGCTCCTCTCCTCCGTTAGTGTTCGGTCCCTCCTCTCCTCCGTTAGGGCTCGGCCGCTCCTCTCCTCTGTTAGGGTTAGGTCTCTCCTCTGTTAGGGTTAGGTCTCTCCTCCGTTAGGGTTAGCTCTCTCCACCGTTAGGGTTAGGTCGCTCCCTCTCCTCTGTTAGGTTAGGGTTAGGTCGCTCCTCTCCTCCGTTAGGGTTAGGTCTCTCATCTCCTCCGTTAGGGTTAGGTCTCTCCTCCGTTAGGGTTAGGCCGCTCCTCCGTTAGGGTTAGGCCGCTCCTCCGTTAGGGTTAGGCCGCTCCTCCGTTAGGGTAGGCCGCCCTCCGTTAGGGTTAGGTCGCTCCTCCGTTAGGGTTAGGTCGCTCCTCTCCTCTGTTAGGGTTAGGTCTCTCCTCTCCTCCGTTAGGGTTAGGTCTCTCCTCCGTTAGGGTTAGGCTCTCCTCTCCTCTGTTAGGTTAGGGTTAGGTCGCTCCTCTCCTCTTTTAGGGTAGGGTTAGGTCGCTCCTCTCCTCTGTTAGGTTAGGGTTAGGTCTCTCCTCAGTTAGGGTTAGGTCTCTCCTCTCCTCCGTTGGGGTTAGGTCTCTCCTCTCCTCCGTTGGGGTTAGGTCTCTCCTCTCCTCTGTTGGGCTTAAGTCTCTCCTCTCCTCCGTTGGGGTTAGGTCGCTCCTCTCCTCCGTTGGGGTTAGGTCGCTCCTCTCCTCCGTTGGGGTTAGGTCGCTCCTCTCCTCCGTTAGTGTTAGGTCGCTCCTCTCCTCCGTTAGGGTCAGGTCGCTCCTCCGTTAGGGTTAGGTCACTCCTCCGTTAGGGTTAGGTCGCTCCTCCGTTAGTGTTAGGTCGCTCCTCCGTTAGCGTTAGGATAGGTCTCTCCTCCGTTAGCGTTAGGTTAGGTCTCTCCTCCGTTAGCGTTAGGTCTCTCCTCCGTTAGCGTTAGGTCTCTCCTCCGTTAGCGTTAGGTTAGGTCTCTCCTCCGTTAGCGTTAGGTTAGGTCTCTCCTCCGTTAGGGTGAGGTCGCTCCTCTCCTCCGTTAGGGTGAGGTCGCTCCTCTCCTCCGTTAGGGTGAGGTCGCTCCTCTCCTCCGTTAGGGTTAGGTCGCTCCTCTCCTCTGTTAGGGTTAGGTCGCTCCTCTCCTCTGTTAGGATGAGGTCGCTCCTCTTCTCAGTCAGGGTTAGGTCGCTCCTCTTCTCCGTGAGGGTGAGGTCGCTCCTCTCCTCTGTTAGGGTTAGGTCGCTCCTCTTCTCCGTTAGGGTGAGGTCGCTCCTCTCCTCCGTTAGGGTGAGGTCGCTCCTCTCCTCCGTTAGGGTTAGGTCGCTCCTCTCCTCTGTTAGGGTTAGGTCGCTCCTCTCCTCTGTTAGGATGAGGTCGCTCCTCTTCTCAGTCAGGGTTAGGTCGCTCCTCTTCTCCGTGAGGGTGAGGTCGCTCCTCTCCTCTGTTAGGGTTAGGTCGCTCCTCTTCTCCGTGAGGGTGAGGTCGCTCCTCTTCTCCGTTAGGGTTAGGTCGCTCCTCTCCTCTGTCAGGGTTAGGTCGCTCCTCTCCTCTGTTAGGGTTAGGTCGCTCCTTGCCTCTGTTAGGATGAGGTCGCTCCTCTTCTCCGTCAGGGTTAGGTCGCTCCTCTTCTCCGTCAGGGTTAGGTCGCTCCTGTTCTCCGTGAGGGTGAGGTCGCTCCTCTCCTATGTTATGTTAGGGCGAGGTTGCTCCTCTCCTCCGTTAGGGTTAGGTCTCTCCTCCGTTAGGGGTAGGTCGCTCCTCTCCTCCGTTAGGGTTAGGTCTCTTCTCTCCTCCGTTAGGGTTAGGTCTCTTCTCTCCTCCGTTAGGATGAGGTCGCTCCTCTCCTCCGTTAGGATGAGGTCGCTCCTCTCCTCTGTTAGGTTAGGGTTAGGTCTCTCCTCCGTGAGGGTTAGGTCTCTCCTCTCCTCCGTTAGGGTTAGGTCTCTCCTCCGTTAGGCTAGGCCGCTCCTCTCCTCCGTTAGGGTTAGGTCTCTCCTCCGTTAGGGTTAGGTCTCTCCTCCGTTAGGGTTAGGTCTCTCCTCCGTTGGGGTTAGGTCGCTCCTCTCCTCCGTTGGGGTTAGGTCGCTCCTCTCCTCCGTTGGGGTTAGGTCGCTCCTCTCCTCCGTTGGGGTAGGTCGCTCCTCTCCTCCGTTGGGGTTAGGTCGCTCCTCTTCTCCGTTGGGGTTAGGTCGCTCCTCTTCTCCGTTGGGGTTAGGTCGCTCCTCTCCTCCGTTGGGGTTAGGTCGCTCCTCTCCTCCGTTAGGGTTAGGTCGCTCCTCTCCTCCGTTAGGGTTAGGTCGCTCCTCCGTTAGGGTTAGGTCGCTCCTCTCCTCCGTTAGGTTAGGGTTAGGTCGCTCCTCTCCTCTGTTAGGTTTAGGTCGCTCCTCTCCTCTTTTAGGGTTAGGTCTCTCCTCTCCTCCGTTAGGGTTAGGTCGCTCCTCTACTCCGTTAGGGTTAGGTTTCTCCTCCGTTAGGGTTAGGTCTCTCCTCTCCTCTGTTAGGTTAGGGTTAGGTCGCTCCTCTCCTCTTTTAGGGTAGGGTTAGGTCTCTCCTCTCCTCCGTTGGGGTTAGGTCTCTCCTCTCCTCCGTTGGGGTTAGGTCTCTCCTCCGTTGGGGTTAGGTATCTCCTCTCCTCCGTTGGGGTTAGGTCGCTCCTCTCCTCCGTTGGGGTTAGGTCTCTCCTCTCCTCCGTTGGGGTTAGGTCTCTCCTCTCCTCCGTTGGGGTTAGGTCTCTCCTCTCCTCCGTTGGGGTTAGGTCTCTCCTCTCCTCCGTTGGGGTTAGGTCTCTCCTCTCCTCCGCTGGGGTTAGGTCTCTCCTCTCCTCCGCTGGGGCTTGGTCTCTCCTCTCCTCCGTTGGGGTTAGGCCGCTCCTCTCCTCCGTTAGGCTTAGGTCTCTCCCTCTCCTCCGTTAGGCTAGGTCTCTCCTCTCCTCCGCTTAGGGCTAGGCCGCTCCTCTCCTCCGTTGGGGTTAGGCCGCTCCTCTCCTCCGCTGGGGTTAGGCTCTCCTCTCCTCCGTTGGGGTTAGGCCGCTCCTCTCCTCTGTTAGGTTAGGGTTAGGTTGCTCCTCTCCTCCGTTAGGGTAAGTCTCTCCTCTCCTCTGCTGGGGTTAGGTCTCTCCTCTCCTCCGCTGGGGTTAGGTCTCTCCTCTCCTCCGCTGGGGTTAGGTCTCTCCTCTCCTCCGCTGGGGTTAGGTCTCTCCTCTCCTCCGCTGGGGCTAGGTCCTCCCTCTCCTCCGTTAGGGTTAGGCTGCTCCTCTCCTCCGTTAGGGTTCCGGCCGCTCCTCTCCTCCGCTAGGCTAAGTCTCTCCTCTCCTCCGTTAGGGTTAGGTCTCTCCTCCGTTAGGGTTAGGTCACTCCTCCGTTAGGGTTAGGTCACTCCTCCGTTAGGGTTAGGTCACTCCTCCGTTAGGGTTAGGTCTTTCCTCTCCTCCGTTGGGGCTAGGCCGCTCCTCTCCTCCGTTAGGCTAGGCCGCCTCCTCTCCTCCGTAAGGGTTAGGTCGCTCCTCTCCTCCGTAAGGGTTTGGTCGCTCCTCTCCTCCGTAAGGGTTCGGTCGCTCCTCTCCTCCGTAAGGGTTCGGTCGCTCCTCTCCTCCGTAAGGGTTTGGTCGCTCCTCTCCTCCGTTAGGGTTCGGTTGCTCCTCTCCTCCGTTAGTGTTCGGTCCCTCCTCTCCTCCGTTAGGGTTCGGTCGCTCCTCTCCTCTGTTAGGGTTAGGTCTCTCCTCTGTTAGGGTTAGGTCTCTCCTCCGTTAGGTTAGCTCTCTCCACCGTTAGGGTTAGGCCGCTCCTCTCCTCTGTTAGGTTAGGGTTAGGCCGCTCCTCTCCTCCGTTAGGGGTTAGGTCTCTCATCTCCTCCGTTAGGGCTTAGGTCTCTCCTCCGTTAGGCTTAGGCCGCTCCTCCGTTAGGGCTAGGCCGCTCCTCCGTTAGGGTTAGGCCGCCCCTCCGTTAGGGTTAGGGCCGCTCCTCCGTTAGGGTTAGGCCGCTCCTCCGTTAGGGGTTAGGCCGCTCCTCTCCTCTGTTAGGGTTAGGTCTCTCCTCTCCTCCGTTAGGGTTAGGTCTCTCCTCCGTTAGGGTTAGGTCTCTCCTCTCCTCTGTTAGGTTAGGGTTAGGTCGCCCTCTCCTCTTTTAGGGTAGGGTTAGGTCCGCCCTCTCCTCTGTTAGGTTAGGGTTAGGTCTCTCCTCAGTTAGGGTTAGGTCTCTCCTCTCCTCCGTTGGGGTTAGGCCCTCCTCTCTCCTCCGCTTGGGGTTAGGTCTCTCCTCTCCTCTGCTGGGCTTAAGTCTCTCCTCTCCTCCGTTGGGGTTAGGCCGCTCCTCTCCTCCGTTGGGGTTAGGCCGCTCCTCTCCTCCGCTGGGGCTAGGCCGCCCTCTCCTCCGTTAGTGCTAGGTCGCTCCTCTCCTCCGTTAGGGCCAGGCCGCCCTCCGTTAGGGTTAGGTCACTCCTCCGTTAGGGCTAGGCCGCTCCCTCCGTTAGTGTTAGGCCGCTCCTCCGTTAGCGTTAGGATAGGTCTCTCCTCCGTTAGCGTTAGGTTAGGCCCTCCTCCGCAGCGTTAGGTCTCTCCTCCGCTAGCGTTAGGGCTCTCCTCCGTTAGCGTTAGGTTAGGCCCTCCTCCGTTAGCGTTAGGTTAGGTCTCTCCTCCGTTAGGGTGAGGTCGCTCCTCTCCTCCGCAGGGTGAGGTCGCTCCTCTCCTCCGTTAGGGTGAGGTCGCTCCTCTCCTCCGTTAGGGTTAGGTCGCTCCTCTCCTCTGTTAGGGTTAGGTCGCTCCTCTCCTCTGTTAGGATGAGGTCGCTCCTCTTCTCAGTCAGGGTTAGGTCGCTCCTCTTCTCCGTGAGGGTGAGGTCGCTCCTCTCCTCTGTTAGGGTTAGGTCGCTCCTCTTCTCCGTTAGGGTGAGGTCGCTCCTCTCCTCCGTTAGGGTGAGGTCGCTCCTCTCCTCCGTTAGGGTTAGGTCGCTCCTCTCCTCTGTTAGGGTTAGGTCGCTCCTCTCCTCTGTTAGGATGAGGTCGCTCCTCTTCTCAGTCAGGGTTAGGTCGCTCCTCTTCTCCGTGAGGGTGAGGTCGCTCCTCTCCTCTGTTAGGGTTAGGTCGCTCCTCTTCTCCGTGAGGGTGAGGTCGCTCCTCTTCTCCGTTAGGGTTAGGTCGCTCCTCTCCTCTGTCAGGGTTAGGTCGCTCCTCTCCTCTGTTAGGGTTAGGTCGCTCCTTGCCTCTGTTAGGATGAGGTCGCTCCTCTTCTCCGTCAGGGTTAGGTCGCTCCTGTTCTCCGTGAGGGTGAGGTCGCTCCTCTCCTATGTTATGTTAGGGCGAGGTTGCTCCTCTCCTCCGTTAGGGTTAGGTCTCTCCTCCGTTAGGGGTAGGTCGCTCCTCTCCTCCGTTAGGGTTAGGTCTCTTCTCTCCTCCGTTAGGGTTAGGTCTCTTCTCTCCTCCGTTAGGATGAGGTCGCTCCTCTCCTCCGTTAGGATGAGGTCGCTCCTCTCCTCTGTTAGGTTAGGGTTAGGTCTCTCCTCCGTGAGGGTTAGGTCTCTCCTCTCCTCCGTTAGGGTTAGGTCTCTCCTCCGTTAGGGTTAGGTCGCTCCTCTCCTCCGTTAGGGTTAGGTCTCTCCTCCGTTAGGGTTAGGTCTCTCCTCCGTTAGGGTTAGGTCTCTCCTCCGTTGGGGTTAGGTCGCTCCTCTCCTCCGTTGGGGTTAGGTCGCTCCTCTCCTCCGTTGGGGTTAGGTCGCTCCTCTCCTCCGTTGGGGTTAGGTCGCTCCTCTCCTCCGTTGGGGTTAGGTCGCTCCTCTTCTCCGTTGGGGTTAGGTCGCTCCTCTTCTCCGCTGGGGCTAGGCCGCTCCTCTCCTCCGCTGGGGCTAGGCCGCTCCTCTCTCCTCCGTTGGGGCTAGGCCGCCTCCCTCCCTCCGTTAGGGCTAGGCCGCCTCCTCCGTTAGGGGTTAGGTCGCTCCCTCTCCTCCGTTAGGTTAGGGTTAGGTCGCTCCTCTCCTCTGTTAGGTTTAGGTCCGCTCCTCTCCTCTTTTAGGGTTAGGTCTCTCCTCTCCTCCGTTAGGTTAGGTCGCTCCTCTACTCCGTTAGGGTTAGGTTTCTCCTCCGTTAGGCTAGGTCTCTCCTCTCCTCTGTTAGGTTAGGGTTAGGTCGCTCCTCTCCTCTTTTAGGGTAGGGTTAGGCCGCTCCCTCTCCTCTTTAGGGTAGGGTTAGGTCGCCCTCTCCTCTGTTAGGTTAGGGTTAGGTCTCTCCTCTCCTCCGTTGGGGTTAGGTCTCTCCTCTCCTCCGTTCGGGTTAGGCCGCTCCTCTCCTCCGTAGGGCTAGGCCGCTCCTCTCCTCCGCTGGGGTTAGGCCGCTCCTCTCCTCCGTTAGGGTTAGGCCGCCTCCTCTCCTCCGTTGGGGATAGGTCTCTCCTCTCCTCCGTTGGGGTTAGGTCGCTCCTCTCCTCCGTTAGGGTTAGGTCTCTCCTCTCCTCCCCTCCGTTAGGGTTAGGTTTCTCCTCTCCTCCGTTAGGGTTAGGTCGCTCCTCTCCTCCGTTGGGGTTAGGTCTCTCCTCTCCTCCGTTGGGGATAGGTCTCTCCTCTCCTCCGTTGGGGTTAGGTCGCTCCTCTCCTCCGTTGGGGTTAGGTCGCTCCTCTCCTCCGTTAGGGTTAGGTCTCTCCTCTCCTCCCCTCCGTTAGGCTAGGTTTCTCCTCTCCTCCGTTAGGCTAGGCCGCCTCCTCCGTTGGGGCTAGGCCGCTCCTCTCCTCCGTTGGGGTAGGCCGCCTCCTCTCCTCCGCTGGGGTAGGTCGCTCCTCTCCTCCGCGGGGGTTAGGCCGCTCCTCTTCTCCGTTGGGGTTAGGTCGCCCCTCTCCTCCGTTAGGGTAGGCCGCCCTCTCCTCCGCTAGGGTTAGGCCGCTCCTCTCCTCCGTTAGGGTTAGGTCGCTCCTCCGTTAGGGTTAGGTCGCTCCTCTCCTCCGTTAGGTTAGGGTTAGGTCGCTCCTCTCCTCTGTTAGGTTTAGGTCGCTCCTCTCCTCTTTTAGGGTTAGGTCTCTCCTCTCCTCCGTTAGGGTTAGGTCGCTCCTCTACTCCGTTAGGGTTAGGTTTCTCCTCCGTTAGGGTTAGGTCTCTCCTCTCCTCTGTTAGGTTAGGGTTAGGTCGCTCCTCTCCTCTTTTAGGGTAGGGTTAGGTCGCTCCTCTCCTCTTTTAGGGTAGGGTTAGGTCGCTCCTCTCCTCTGTTAGGTTAGGGTTAGGTCTCTCCTCTCCTCCGTTGGGGTTAGGTCTCTCCTCTCCTCCGTTCGGGTTAGGTCGCTCCTCTCCTCCGTAAGGGTTAGGTCGCTCCTCTCCTCCGTTGGGGTTAGGTCGCTCCTCTCCTCCGTTAGGGTTAGGCCGCCCCTCTCCTCCGCTGGGGATAGGCCCTCCTCTCCTCCGCGGGGGTTAGGCCGCTCCTCTCCTCCGCTGGGGCTAGGCCGCCCTCTCCTCCGCTGGGGTTAGGTCTCTCCTCTCCTCCCTCCGTTAGGCTAGGCTTCTCCTCTCCTCCGTTAGGCTAGGCCGCCCTCTCCTCCGCTGGGGTTAGGCTCTCCTCTCCTCCGCTGGGGATAGGTCTCTCCTCTCCTCCGCTGGGGCTAGGGTCGCCTCTCCCTCCGCGGGGCTAGGCCGCCCTCTCCTCCGTTAGGCTAGGTCTCTCCTCTCCTCCTCCGTTAGGCTAGGCTTCTCCTCTCCTCCGCTAGGGCTAGGCCGCTCCTCCGTTAGGCTAGGCCGCTCCTCTCCTCCGCGTTAGGGTAGGCCCTCCTCCGTTAGGTTAGGCCTCCTCCGTTAGGCTAGGCCTCCGCTAGGGTTAGGTCTCTCCTCCGTTAGGCTAGGCCGCTCCTCCTCCGCAGGGTTAGGCCGCTCCTCTCCTCCGCTGGGGTTAGGCCGCTCCTCTCCTCCGCTGGGGCTAGGCCGCTCCTCTCCTCCGCTGGGGGCTAGGCCGCCCTCTCTCCGTTGGGCTAGGCCGCCCTCTCCTCCGCTGGGGCTAGGCCGCTCCTCTCCTCCGTTGGGGTTAGGCCGCTCCTCCTCCGTTGGGGCTAGGCCGCCTCCTCTCTCCGCTAGGGCTAGGCCGCTCCTCTCCTCCGTTGGGGCTAGGGCGCTCCTCTCCCCGTTGGGGTAGGTCGCTCCTCTCCTCCGTTAGGGTAGGCCGCCTCCTCCGTTAGGCTAGGCCGCTCCTCTCCTCCGTTAGGTTAGGGTTAGGCCGCTCCTCTCCTCTCTGTTAGGTTTAGGCCGCTCCTCTCCTCTTTTAGGGTTAGGTCTCTCCTCTCCTCCGTTAGGGTTAGGTCGCTCCTCTACTCCGTTAGGGTTAGGTTTCTCCTCCGTTAGGGTTAGGTCTCTCCTCTCCTCTGTTAGGTTAGGGTTAGGTCGCTCCTCTCCTCTTTTAGGGTAGGGTTAGGTCGCTCCTCTCCTCTTTTAGGGTAGGGTTAGGTCGCTCCTCTCCTCTGTTAGGTTAGGGTTAGGTCTCTCCTCTCCTCCGCTGGGGTTAGGCCGGCCTCTCCTCCGTTCGGCTAGGCCGCTCCTCTCCTCCGTAAGGGGTTAGGCCGCCCTCTCCTCCGTTGGGGTTAGGCCGCTCCTCTCCTCCGTTAGGGCTAGGTCGCTCCTCTCCTCCGCTGGGGGCTAGGTCTCTCCTCTCCTCCGTTGGGGTTAGGCCGCCCCTCTCCTCCGTTGGGGCTAGGCCGCTCCTCTCCTCCGCTAGGGTTAGGTCTCTCCTCCCTCCCCTCCGTTAGGGTTAGGCTTCTCCTCTCCTCCGTTAGGCTAGGCCGCCCCTCTCCTCCGCTGGGGCTAGGTCTCTCCTCTCCTCCGCTGGGGATAGGCTCTCCTCTCCTCCGTTGGGCTAGGCCGCTCCTCTCCTCCGTTGGGGTTAGGTCCTCCTCTCCTCCGTTAGGGTTAGGTCTCTCCTCTCCTCCCCTCCGTTAGGCTAGGTTTCTCCTCTCCTCCGTTAGGCTAGGCCGCCCTCTCCTCCGTTAGGTTAGGGTTAGGTCGCTCCTCTCCTCTGTTAGGGTTAGGCCGCTCCTCTCCTCTGTTAGGGTTAGGTCTCTCCTCCGTTAGGGTTAGGTCTCTCCTCCGTTAGGGTTAGCCTTCCTCTCCTCTGTTAGGGTTAGGCCGCTCATCTCCTCTGTTAGGTTAGGGTTAGGTATCTCCTCCGTTAGGGTTAGGTCTCTCCTCTCCTCCGTTGGGGTTAGGGTCTCTCCTATCCTCCGCTGGGGTAGGCCTCTCCTCTCCGCCGCAGGGGCTAGGCCCTCCTCTCCTCCATTGGCAGGCCGCTCCTCTCCTCCGTTAGGCTAGGCCGCTCCTCCGTTAGGGCTAGGCCGCCCCTCCGCTAGGGGTTAGGCCGCTCCTCCGCTAGGGTTAGGCCGCTCCCCGTTAGCGTTAGGCCAGGTCTCTCCTCCGCTTGCGTTAGGCCAGGCCCTCCTCCGTTAGCGCAGGGCTTGGCCCTCCTCCGTTAGCGTTAGGCCAGGCCCTCCTCCGTTAGCGTTAGGTTAGGCCTCTCCTCCGTTAGCGTTAGGTTTGGTCTCTCCTCCGTTAGCGTTAGGGTTAGGTCTCTCCTCCGTTAGCGTTAGGCTTAGGTCTCTCCTCCGTTAGCGTTAGGCCCCCTCCGTTAGCGTTAGGCTAGGTCTCCTCCGTCAGCGTTAGGGTTAGGTCTCTCCTCCGTGAGGGTGAGGCCGCTCCTCTCCTCTGTTATGTTAGGGCGAGGTTGCTCCTCTCCCTCTGTTAGGGCTAGGTCTCTCCTCTCCTCCGTTAGGCTCCGGCCTCTTCTCCGCTAGGCTTAGGTCTCTCCTCTCCTCCGCTTAGGCTAGGCCTCTCCGCTAGGCTAGGTCTCTCCTCCGTTAGGCTAGGCCCTCCTCCGTTAGGCTAGGTCTCTCCTCCCTCCGCTAGGCTAGGTCTCTCCTCCGTTAGGCTAGGTCTCTCCTCTCCTCCGCTGGGGTTAGGTCTCTCCTCTCCTCCGCTGGGGCTAGGCCGCTCCTCTCCTCCGCTAGGCTAGGTCGCTCCTCTCCTCCGCTAGGGTTAGGCCGCTCCTCTCCTCCGCTGGGGCTAGGCCGCCCCTCTCCTCCGCTAGGGCTAGGCCGCTCCTCCGCTAGGCTAGGCCGCTCCTCCGTTAGGCTAGGCCGCTCCTCTCCTCCGCCGTTAGGTTAGGCTAGGCCGCTCCTCTCCTCTGTTAGGCTTTAGGCCGCTCCTCCTCTTTAGGTTAGGTCTCTCCTCTCCTCCGTTAGGCTAGGCCAGGCCTCCTCTACTCCGTTAGGGTTAGGTTTCTCCTCCGTTAGGGTTAGGCTCTCCTCTCCTCTGTTAGGTTAGGGTTAGGTCGCTACTTCCTCTCCTTAGGGTAGGGTTAGGTCGCTCTCTCCTTTTAGGTAGGGTTAGGCCGCCTCTCCTCCGTTGGGGTTAGGTCTCTCCTCTCCTCCGTTGGGCTAGGCCCTCCTCTCCGTTCCGGGCTAGGCCGCTCCTCTCCTCCGTAGGGCTAGGCCGCCCTCTCCTCCGCTGGGGGTTAGGTCGCTCCTCTCCTCCGCTGGGGCTAGGTCCCTCCTCTCCTCCGTTGGGGCTAGGCCGCTCCTCTCCTCCGTTGGGCTAGGCCGCTCCTCTCCTCCGTTGGGGCTTAGGTCGCTCCTCTCCTCCGCTGGGGCTAGGTCCTCCTCTCCATTGGGGCTAGGCCGCCCCTCTCCTCCGTTGGGGTTAGGCCGCTCCTCTCCTCCGTTAGGGTTAGGTCTCCCTCTCCCCTCCGTTAGGCTAGGGTTTCTCCTCTCCTCCGTTAGGCTGTAGGTCGCCCTCTCCTCCGTTAGGTTAGGGTTAGGCCGCCTTCCTCTGTTAGGTTAGGCTGCTCCTCTCCTCTGTTAGGGTTAGGCCGCTCCTCTCCTCCGTTAGGCTAGGTCTCTCCTCCGTTAGGCTAGGCCCTCTCTCTCCTCTGTTAGGGTTAGGCGCTCATCTCCTCTGTTAGGTTAGGGTTAGGCATCTCCTCCGTTAGGGTTAGGTCTCTCCTCTCCTCCGCTGGGGCTAGGCCTCCTCTCCTCCGCAGGGGTTAAGTCTCCTCTCCTCCATTGGGGCTAGGCCGCTCCTCTCCTCCGCTAGGCTAGGCCGCCTCCTCCGTTAGGCTAGGGCTCCTCCCTCCGCAGGCTAGGCCGCCTCCTCCGTTAGGCTTAGGCCGCCTCCTCCATTAGGCTAGGCCGCCCTCCGTTAGGTTAGGCCGCTCCTCCGCTAGGCTAGGCCGCTCCCCTCCGTTAGGGGCCGGCCGCTCCTCCGCTAGCGTTAGGCCAGGCCCTCCTCCGTTAGCGTTAGGGTTAGGCCTCTCCTCCGCTAGCGTTAGGCTTGGTCTCTCCTCCGTTAGCGTTAGGTTAGGCTCTCCTCCGTTAGCGTTAGGTTAGGTCCTCCTCCGTTAGCGTTAGATCTCCCCTCCGTTAGCGTTAGGTTAGGCCTCTCCTCCGTTAGCGTTAGGTTAGGCCGCTCCTCTCCTCTGTTATGTTAGGCGAGGTTGCTCCTCCCTCTGTTAGGGTTAGGTCTCTCCTCTCCTCTGTTAGGCTAGGCTCTCCTCTCCTCCGTTAGGCTAGGCCCTCCTCTCCTCCTTTAGGCTAGGCCCTCCTCCGCTAGGCTAGGCTGCTCCTCCGCTAGGCTCCGGCCCTCCTCTCCTCCGCTAGGCTAGGCCCTCCTCTCCTCCGCTTAGGGGCTAGGCCTCTCCTCTCCTCCGCGGGGCTAGGCCCTCCCTCTCCTCCGCTAGGCTAGGTCTTCCTCTACTCCGTTAGGTTAGGTCTCTCCTCTACTCCGCTAGGCTAGGCCTCTCCTCTCCTCCGCAGGCTAGGGTCTCTCCTCTCCTCCGCAGGCTAGGCCCTCCTCTCCCTCCGCTAGGCTAGGTCTCTCCTCCGCAGCGTTAGGTCTCCTCCGTTAGCGTTAGGTTAGGCCTCTCCTCCGTCAGCGTTAGGTTAGGTCTCTCCGTGAGGGTGAGGTCGCTCCTCTCCTCTGTTATGTTAGGGCGAGGTTGCTCCTCTCCTCTGTTAGGCTAGGTCTCTCCTCTCCTCCGTTAGGGCTTGGTCTCTTCTCCGCAGGGCTAGGTCTCTCCTCTCCTCCGTTAGGGTTAGGCCCTCCCTCCGTTAGGCTAGGCCTTCTCTCTCCTCCGTTAGGGCTAGGGTCTCTCCTCTCCCTCCGTTAGGGCTAGGCCTCCTCCTCCGCTAGGGTTAGGTCTCTCCTCTCCTCCGCTGCTAGGCCTCCTCTCCTCCGCAGGGCTAGGTCTCTCCTCTCTTACTCCGTTAGGGTTAGGCTCTCCTCTACTCCGTTAGGGTTAGGTCTCTCCTCTCCTCCGTTAGGGTTAGGTCTCTCCTCCCTCCGCAGGGTTAGGTCTCTCCTCTCCCTCCGCTAGGCCCGGTCTCTCCTCCGTTAGCGTTAGGTCTCCTCCGTCAGCGTTAGGGTTAGGCCTCTCTCCGTCAGCGTTAGGTTAGGTCTCTCCTCCGTGAGGGTGAGGTCGCTCCTCTCCTCTGTTATGTTAGGGCGAGGCTGCTCCTCTCCTCTGTTAGGCTAGGTCTCTCCTCTCCTCCGTTAGGCTTGGCGTTCTCCGTTAGGGTTAGGTCTCTCCTCTCCTCCGTTAGGGTTAGGTCTCTCCTCCGTTAGGGTTAGGTCTCTTCTCTCCTCCGTTAGGGTTAGGTCTCTCCTCTCCTCCGCTAGGCTTAGGTCTCTCCTCTCCCTCCGCTAGGGTTAGGGTCTCTCCTCCTCCGGGGTTGGGGGTTAGGTCTCTCCTCTCCCCGCAGGGCTAGGTCTCCTCTCTCCTCCGTTAGGCTAGGTCTCTCCTCTCCTCCGTTAGGGTTAGGTCTCTCCTCTCCCTCCGCAGGGTTAGGTCCTCCTCTCCTCCGTTAGGCTAGGCCTCCTCTCCTCCGTTAGGGTTAGGCCCTCCTCCGTTAGCGTTAGGCCCTCCTCTCCTCTAGCGTTAGGTTAGGCCTCTCCTCCGTCAGCGTTAGGTTAGGCCTCCTCCGTGAGGGTGAGGCCGCCTCCTCTGTTAGGTTAGGGCGAGGTTGCTCCTCTCCTGTTAGGCTAGGTCTCCTCTCCTCCGTTAGGCTTGGCCTCTTCTCCGTTAGGCTAGGTCTCTCCTCTCCTCCGTTAGGCTAGGTCCTCCTCCGTTAGGCTAGGTCTCTTCTCTCCTCCGTTAGGCTAGGCCCTCCTCCGCAGGCCCGGCCTCTTCTCCGCTAGGCTAGGGCCCTCCTCTCCCTCCGTTAGGCTAGGTCCGCCCCCGTTAGGCCTCCGCTAGGGGCTAGGCCCTCCTCCGCAGGCTCTCCGGGCCCTCCTCCCGCAGGCTAGGCCCTCCCTCTCCTCCGTTAGGCTAGGCCCTTCTCCTCCGCAAGGCTAGGCCCTCCTCTCCTCCGTTAGGGCTAGGCCCTCCTCCGTTAGGGCTTAGGCCCTCCTCCGCTAGGCTAGGTCTCTCCTCCGTTAGGCTCGGCCTCCTTCCCTCTCCGCAGGGTTAGGCCGCTCCTCCTCCTCCGCTAGGCTAGGTCTCTTCTCCTCCTCCGCTAGGGTTAGGTCTCTCCTCTCTCCGCTAGGCTAGGCCCTCCTCCGCTAGGGCTAGGCCCTCTCCGTTATGTTAGGCTCCTTCTCCGCAGGCTAGGCCTCCTCCCTCCGCTAGGCTAGGCCCTCCTCCGCAGGCTAGGCCCTCCTCCGCTAGGCTCCGGCCTCTTCCTCCGCTAGGGCTAGGCCGCTCCTCCGCTAGGCTAGGCCCTCCGCTAGGCTAGGCCCTCCTCCGTTAGGCTAGGCCTCTCCCTCCGCCGTAGGGTTAGGCTCCTCCTCCTCCGCTAGGCTAGGCCTCTCCTCTCCCTCCGCTAGGCTAGGCCTCTCCTCCCTCCGCTAGGCTAGGCCCTCCTCTCCTCCGCTAGGCTAGGCTCCTCCGCTAGGGCCTCCCTCCTCCGCAGGCTAGGCCTCCTCCCTCTCCTCCGCAGGCTAGGCCCTCCTCCGCCGTAGGCTAGGGCCTCTCCTCTCCTCCGCTAGGCTAGGCCCTCCTCTCCTCCGCTAGCGTTAGGTCTCCTCCGCCGTTAGGCCCTCCCTCCGTTAGCGTTTAGGTTAGGCCTCCTCCTCCGTCAGCGTTAGGTTAGGTCTCTCCTCTCTGGTTATGTTAGGGCGAGGTTGCTCCTCTCCTCTGTTAGGCTAGGTCTCTCCTCTCCTCCGTTAGGCTTGGTCTCTTCTCCGTTAGGCTAGGCCCTCCTCTCCCTCCGTTTAGGCTAGGTCTCTCCTCCGTTAGGTTAGGTCTCTTCTCTCCTCCGCTAGGCTAG